>NC_092861.1:30938843-30996253 GCF_032062135.1 Pyxicephalus adspersus | reverse complement strand
TACCATTGAAAGAAACTTGAAAGGAGCGGTCAGACAGATAGGAAGCAAACCAAGAGAGAGCAGTGTCACTGATACCAATGGAGTGCATGATTTGTATTAGAAGGGGATGATCAACAGTGTCAAAAGCAGAGGAAAGATCAAGGAGAAGGATATAAGGCACTTTTTCACAGAGGTACTGTACCTCTTAATCATGAAAAGTTTTTAATAAAGAAATAAGTACAAATATTATTTTGTCTTCTATCCCACGATAGACTATTTTCTGCAGTCTTGCAGAGTTTTAATAAATTAGGCCCATTGTGTGAACTTAACCACAATGGTTTTGCACAAGACAAGGAAAACAACTTGCAGCAATAGAAAAAAGAAACACGAAATTATATAACCTCTGGCAAAAAGCAATGAGGAAGGTCAGGAGGTAGCTCTTCTAAACAATAAGCCAGTAGCATTACAACCAAATAATTATGGTTACTATTGTTTATTTTTACAGCTACTAAGCAGGTACAGATGAGGGTATGGAGTTCTGTGTTGCCTACAATTACCCAAATTCAAATGCAAAATGTCATGGTATTATTAATATTATTATTAATATTAATAATAAACTGTACTTATGTATCACCAACATATTATCCAGCCCTGAAAATTTAATACAGTGTCTGAAAAATTGTCTGCAATTTTCATTTATTTTATCAATAGGTTCAACAAAATTTGGAAAGCCTGTGTTTTGTATTACATGCCCCTGGACATACATCAGTCTTTTATGATCATCTATGCTGCCCCATGTGCATGGCTGTGAAGGTCATCTGGAATTCTGAACTGATGAAGAGGATGAGGTACCCAACTCCCAGCTTCCATCTAACTTTTTCACTTCCCATTTAGCCTGTTCTGCTCCATTTAATCCTTGGACCCTTTTGAACATCATACAGCTCAGCCCTATCAGGGGCTTAGTTGGATATCTCTGCATGATATATGATAATGTAAACTGTACTTATGTAGTTGTTATACAAATTGTGCCTTAGGATGCCTTTTACCACATTGTAAATCATGTTTTGGGCCTTGACTGTTGGGTTCTGTAGGCACCGGGTATGATGCCCTGTAGATTATAGCTGTTTTTTTTTTCAGAAACCATGTTCCTAATGTTAATACTATTATCGTTTCCCTTTATTGTTTGTTATTAGAACTGCTTTTTTATGCTCCAACAAGTACATATTGAAAAGAGGAACATTTAGAAAGGTAAGTGAGAAGTTTGAAAATGGAACTTACTTGACAGGCTTTGTGCTCCCATGGCAGCAATACTGACAAATAATAATAGTCTGGGGAGATCTCATTTGATTTGCTTACAAATGCACATTTTTACCCCAGACCATAGTGCTGAACAAGAATAAACCTTAACAAAGGTTTGGACTAAAGCAAAATAAAGACTTACCTAGGAGAAAGTTCCAGTAAATCAATGGACTTGGTCTTCAGCTCTCCTCCTTTTTCATACTCCAAAATGATCCCTGGAAAAAAATGTATCGTTCATTATTCAACATTTCTACATGAAATGTTTGCATTGTATAAACTATTCTGTGATTTCATGCTGTCGAGGAATGAGCTGTTCAAAAACAACAGACTTTGGTGATTAATCAGCAGAGAGCATATGTCCTCGATAAATGAAGTCACTTCTGCTCTTTGCCTGTGTGCATCATAGACAAGAATATGTTTCTGATCTGCAATTGGCCATCACAAACAAGCAATCTGGTTGTATTTATGCTAAAGGGTTAATTAAACCATATGTGCACAGTCAAAATTTTTGCATGCTAATGGGTTTATCTAGGGGTATAACTATCTGTAATTGGGTCCCACAGCAAAAACATTACAGAGCCCACATCCTGAGCCCCTTGTGCCCATTAGCTATTGCATGCTTTGCTATTGCTATAGTAATATTCCTTAGGCTCCCGTGTTTTATACACATATAGGGGACTCTAGTGAAGAGGTCTCGGCATCTAACTCCCCATGACTACTCACCACAAACAGGGAAGCTGGTTAGCATTCTATTATATTTTGGCCACCAATGGGCACACAGATCGAGCTTTTGCAGTGATCCTATTCATCTGTTTCCTTTGCATTCTCACCCACTTCAATTTATTTCTTTTTTCCTACTGCATCTCTAGCCATTTGCTGGCAGCAGCAGTCACAGGCAACAGAACCCAATCATGCAAAAAGGGACCACAATATCAGTCATGCTACCACCATACTTTATATTGTATATATTTTTTCCTAAAAACTTTCATTTATCTTGCGGTAAGTTGGAATTTCTAATTGCACCCCAATGCACATATAAAGGAAGTTGCAGCACACCTGCATTATAGTGCATTGCTCTTAGCAAAGTTAGTGCAGTACTAAACTTCAAAAATAAAAAATAGCAAGCGGACAGACAATGTCCCATTGGCAATAAAAAAAACTTACCTGTCTGTCTGCAATTTTTTTAAGTACACTCACCTCTCCTCGCTCCATCACAGGCGCAGGCATCTTCACCCACTCTAGTTCTGGGTTTAGTATTTTGGCCATCTTGATTGACCAGGCTGGAATGACGATTAATCATTCCTGGCAGCTAGATATCCCAGGATCGTACACATGCGCAGCTCAGTGTACATTATGGAAAGGACTGCAAACAGATAGGTAAGTTTGTTTTATTACAAAAGGGACATTGTCTGTTCCTTCTGCAGTAACCTGTCTGTTAAATATTTTATTTTTAAACTATAGTTCCAATTTAGGCTATGTGCACACCCTAGATAATAATTGCCTGAGCCAAATGATTGTGAACCCCTTTAGGCTAAAATCTAGCAAGTGCACTGGGGTCCCTTACCTTCAATCTGCCAAGAAAGATAATTTCCAGTGACAGAAATGTAATGCTGAGTAAACAGGATGATGCTGTGTTTTATTGTGGCAGTAAAAAAAAGACACAATAAAAAGTTTTTTCCTACATATGATTGGATGACTAAAGTTAACACACTTTCATCTCACTTACCAAGCTAAGTAACTATTCACTTAAAAACCGCACACTCCCTGAAAGTATTGCTTTCAGGTATAGGGAGTGCGGCAGCATGGTGTCTCTGGTTAGCACTCCGGCCTTTGCAGCGCTAGATCCCAGTTCGAATCTCAGCCAGGACACTATCTGCATGGAGTTTGCAGGTTCTCCCTGTGTTTGCATGGGTTTCCTCCCACATTCCAAAAAAACATGCAGTTGGGATACTTGGCTTCCCCCCAAAAAATTGACCTCAGATTGTATTAAAGATTAACATACATAAACATTACCAGACATTAAGATATGACTATGGTAGGGACATAGTCCTTTGAGCGACAGCTAGTGATATGACTATGGCCTTTGTACAGCTCTGCGTAATATGTTGGCGCTATATAAATAAGGTATGAATATAATAATAATATAACTGCCGCCACCATATTTATTAATCTTCAGACTAACACTGGTCACACTCCTATTGATGTGATAATACATCAATCTGTGTGACTGATCAAACTGAATAAAATCACAAAACATCCAATATTTGATTAATTTCATGTGCTCCCGATTAATTACAACCGCTTCTAACTGACCAAACATCTGCAATATTCACTGATTGCAAAGTATGGAACCATAGTGCCCATGTGTCCTGCATTGTTCACTATTGTAATAGACTATTTTAAAGCATTGGTTTGTGGTCGCTCATACCCATACCTATCACAGTGTTCTGCATGTGTGGTCACTTTATTGTTGCATGGGATGCAAATCCAAACCTTGCAGAATTGTTTTAGTGCCAAATCAAAAACAGAACACAGATAGGTGTATGCACTGACTCCTATATATGATACCAATAAATTGATGGAGGGTTAATAAATGGATAAGAGCCCTGGGCCCACCATGGCCGCCCCGCTACAATTAGTACAACTCTGCTTCTAAGAATTTAAAGTGAAACTAAATATCAGGCAGATGGTTATTACAGTAAGGGGCAGGCGATGTCTCTTCTGTGATAGCCCGACTTACCTGCCTGGTATGTGCCAGCGACATGCGAAAAAGCTGAACTGCACATGTGCAGCATCCGCTTTGGTTGCCAGGGATACCTAGCAGTCCTGGCTTCCCTTGCATGTGCCATGGATAATTGTACTCTGGCACAGCCAATCATAGTGGCTCAAGATTGTCGCTAGGCATAAGAAGAAATAAAGATGGCGGCGCGCTGCGGCAAAGTCGCAGGGCTTTTGATTGGATTTAAAATGTACCATTTTTAAGTATTAAACTAAATATATACTGTATAACAATAAATAACAATAGCAACAAAGTATTCCTTTTTATGTTTAACCCTTTACACTCATCAATGGCATCGTTCAGTTCCACTTTTTTTTTTTGGAACTCCATCTGGGCATTCAGAAAATTGCACATATAGCAGTTTTATTAACCAAAAGACGTTTCCTTCCAAGCCCCAGCACCTCATATTTCCCTTCCGTACCCACCTGGCGGATAATACCGGAGCAAAAACCTCTTCAGCCTCATCTCGCCGACTGACGGAACGTTCTCTGGTTACTATGGATACAGGAAACATTGCTTCCACGCACGCGCAGAGGTCATTTATATCGGCGCATGCGCAGTGTAAGCGTTCAGCCTGTAAAGGGCGCGTGCTGAACTGTGTGAGGGATTGTCAGTGTGTCTTTACCGAGAGGAATATTGTGTAAAATATGCAACACAAGCATTACTAGAATGTGTATTTACACAAAAATCATAAACCTAATAAAATGCCTGAATGAAGTAATAAATGTCCATAATAAACTTCTACAAAGTGCACAAAAATTTTGCACCTTCTGTGATATATCAATGTTGAGCCCCTTAGTGACAATTAGTGACAGGACTATGGACTTTGTACAGCGCTGCATGATATGTAGGTGCTATATAAATACTGTGTAATAATAATATTAATTATGTTGGAAAAACCACACTGTAGTAATGAACCTTGTAATACTAACATGACAACCTGAGTGAATAGGAAATAATGTGTCAAGTAAAAGGTAAAAAAAAAAAAAAAAAAAGGATTAAGCTACATTGTAAACCCAAGGTCTAATATATTGCAGCTTACCAGCCCATAGCCGTCATGGCGTCCTTGGTTATTTTTTTTTTTCAGATAACTTGGCAGCTGATTCTGCCACTAACACACCAGGGCAGGGGTGTCAAACTCAATTACACAGAGGGCCGAAATTCAAAACTTAGACCAAGTCGGGGGCCAAACTTGCAATTTATTGAACAAATTGAGGAAGCTTACTACTTCATCCATAACTAACAAAAACAAACCCCTCTACACAAACTTTAGGGTTGAAAAGACTAATTTCTATCTATCTATGCAGGCTGTGTGTTGTTCATCCTCTCACATCACAAGTTTGTCTGACACTCAATATTACACTATGCAGTCTCTAATGGACTGAAACAAACACAATGCCCCTAGTAGTCAGGCACCATGTGATCATGGGGGGACAGGAATAATGTCTATGCATTGCATATTGAAAATGATGATGTGAGGTAGTAACGTGGGCGGGCAAGATGTAGTCCATTTTCAGAATTCTTTGGGGGGGCAAAAAAAGGACCTTGAGGGCCAGATTTAGCCTGCACTAGGGTGACAACACTCGCTCAGTGCACTTTATCTATGCAATGCCAGCGTTGTCACCCCAGGCTGCACACATTTCTTTTTCTTACTATCTCATTTCCAAGGTGGGATGGTAGGAATTTATACTTTCATAGCTGGGACACAAGTTAGCATTGTTAGTGCTTCCATTACATCCCAAAGGAAGTTAGAAAAACACAACACTTCTGGGAAGATCAGCAGGTATTTTATGTACTTGCTGACACTGTTCTTTGAAGAATGAAAACTAGATTGTAAGCTCTTTGGGGCAGGGTCCTCTCCTCCTGTGTCACTGTCTGTATCTGTCTGTCATTTGCAACCCCTATTTGATGTACAGCGCTGCGTAATATGTTGGAGCTACATAAATCCTGTTTATAAATAATAACATTAATAATAATATTAGGTTTTTGTTCCAGATAGGTACAGGCAATGTCCCTTCTGCAGTAAGCAATCTTATCTGCATAATAACTGTATCTTCTATTAAAATTAATTGGTTGTTGTCATACCCGGCACATCTAAAATTATGTTACTTCCCATCTCTGCCCTCACCTGCTCACTGATCACCTATTCTTTCTTTATATTATTTAATTTCTCTTTGTTTTTGTTTTCTATTATTGAAAACTGTACTAACCAGTTCTTTTTCTGATACAGTGATATATTATTTTACAATACATGTTTGTATTTAATACAATATGTATTCACTGATTACTCTGTCTTGTTTGTAAATGTTTATTCTGTGGTCTTTAATAAAGAAATACTGAAATTAAAATTCTGGTAATTAACTCTTCCCCTTCCTACTCCTAACAAACCTATCACCTAAATCCCATTGAAAGCCAACCTAAAATTGAGCTTGTGATTTTGTTCTACATGCTTCAGTTGCTCAGTATTATTGCATACAGTCTGTGAATCCTTCCAGCACCAACCAAAAATCAGTAGTACAGGACCAAGAATGACAGGGAGAATTTTGCAAACTTTTGGGAAAATTATTTTGCTTGAAAAATTGCCCAAAGTACCCATTTTATTTTGGTTTCTCCAATCAGCTTTCTCTTCTACCACTATCCCTCCATTCTTTTCTACATTCCATTCTTTCTTTATTTGTCTTCTACATCTCCCTAGAATTCTTCCCAAGAATACAGATAATGCAAAGATGCCTCATATAAAACGTGATGCCTTTCACGAATAAACAAAGCTTCTATAATAGTATTCACCCCCCTCAAATGTTTTATCATTATAGAACATTGAGAGGACATTTGTGTTACAAGTGAAAAAACATTTCTGTTGAGTGATTTAAAAAATGTAATTCATTGTTCTATTGCAATAAAATATAAACTATATAGCTTCATAACATTTCTTTTATAGATATACAATGTTAAATTCTTATCTCTGATATAAAAAATGGTTACTTCTATTAATGCAGGTCAGAGATACAGTGTTTGGAATATACTCTATGTGCTATTGAGTGTCAGGCATAGTCAGGTTGATGTGGTTGGTTTTAATTTTGTAATTATCAGAATAATAGCATGAACATCATGTGGTTTTCACAAGTTTCCATAGACATTTTACAAGATTTATGGTTTGATAGACTTGTTTTGGAACTCTTGTTTGAAAAGTAATAGCTCTAATTTTTCCTGGATCTTAGCCATCTTAGACCTTTATTTAGATTTACAGTTGCCATGATGCTGCACATGGAACAACCCATTTGAGGGCTTTACATTTCATTTGAGAGCTGCCATAAACACACTAGTATTGTGACAGTTACCATTGGAAGCTTGCCATAAATGTAACATTCACAGTGCACAGGCTAGTGCCCAAAATGTAAACAGTGCAAAAATTATTATAGGTATGTTTGACTGAAGATTTAAAAACATTTTTTGAACATTTTTAGCCCAAGCTTTTATTTGAGATTTTAAAAAAGTGGTGGGTAATTCTGCTTTAAGGCATGAGTAGTGGGAGACGACATAGCAGGAACAGCAAACACTGGAACACTGCTCATGTAACTACAACCCCCATCGTCAGCTTTTTTATGGATTATCTATTAATGTGTAGTTAGAACAGCAAATACGGAATGTGGGGAATTGGTTACAATTGTAGCAATGCCCCCATTACAAGTTACCATGATGTTCATTTAAATATTAGAATTCTATTTGGATGGACTTGATTGTTCGTGCACATGATTCAACTTTCAATAAATATTTACCAACCATCTAAACTATCAACAATCGACCAGACCTCACAAATTGTTGTCTTACAATGGGATGGCGACTGAATTTTCATTCTGATGCAATCATTTTAAACAATCAGAAGTCAGATCAGAAGTGAAAATCTGCCTGTGTAATAGCCACAATATATATTAGCTTTTAGTGGAATTTTCTGAGGTATGTTTTAACAGGTCTGGAATATTTTCAAGAAGCAACATTTCTGCATAATTCCTTTTTTTAAAAACATATCCAGTTTCAACCATTGCTTTATCTCTGAAAATGTTTTATGTGATCAAGGTGATTGTAGCCTTATTAGTGCATTCAAAACAACAAGGAGGTGAAAGGGTGAGCGAACAATTAACTGTAAATAAAAAATATCACAAACAATACTCAACTTTGTTGACAAAAGTCCAGGAATTATTGGCTAATCCACATCTAAATAAAATATCAGATGTCTCAGACCCCAGGAGGGTCAGTGGGAAAAAGCCTCCTAAATTGGTGACCAGTAAAACGAATGCCCTTCTTGCAAAGGTGGCAAAAAAATATCCATAAAGTCATGCACTAAGCTCTACCAAGTGGTGTTGGCTCCAAAACTAAGTAGAATTCATTAAATGGCATGGAGCTGCAATTCATGAAACTCTTAGCAACCTTTGGAAGAACCCTAGTTAAGAATGTCTGCCACCCAACAGGATTTCCAAACCTTACCTACTGAAAAAAAACCCTTTGACCTTTAAATTTGCTTTAGGTACAGTGTAGTATAAAGAGTTTCCTTCCTCCCAGGAAAAAATATGCCTCATGACTGTCCTTTTTTTTTTAATAAAAATTACAAGATTTCCTGTTGGTAGATATAAGCAATTTTTATATATAAATATAGTAATTGTATAGGTTTCGTACATAAGTCTGTTTTTTTCAATTTTAGATTTGCTTGGTCATACAACATTAACAACTTTTTTAATTGCTATCCAAAATCTTAAATCATTGTTTGCTAGAGGCTTAAAAACTTTTTAAAGTCTGAATGCTTTGTGTGTATCCCTGCTCCTCCCATGTGATGTCTGACAGTGTACTTTACCCTCCTCAAAGTGCTACACCTTCAGCACAGAGCAGATTTCTCAGCACTGAGAGTGGGGGAAAGGCCTGAAGCAGCCAGGATTATCAGGAGTCTGTCATGGGATTATGTAGCAAACAGGCACATGCTGGGTGGATATACCCTACTACCCTCCTCTGCATCTATGGATTCTTTACCAACATGCGGCCTTCTGAACCCTTCCTGACACCTTACCTGACAGGACCAGAACACAACCTGACACTGGAACAGGTATGTAAGGTTAAATCCAAAAAACAACATTAGGTGCATTCAACCGGTATGAAATATGATAATGTTCTATGTATAACTTTAAATTAATCCTAACAAACTGCACAAGGATTCTGCACTAAATGTCCACAAACTCAAAGGGACTTCAAGGTTTCAGGTATCCTAAATAAGTTCTAACTATGACCCTTTAATGATTTTAAGAGTTGCTTTACTTGCAAAGATCTGCCACATACCACATTTTTCTCTACTTAAATTTCACATTCACATATATTATCCTTCCATCACCACCCAATGACTGGACGTTGAAAGGAGAAGCAGCACAGTTATTGGCCTCTTGGACTGCGGCACACCTGACATGTTTCTTTTTGTTTCTTCTTCCTCTTCTTCTCCAAGCTCTGCTGTACAGACTGTACACTGACTACATATGTTTTTACCAAGTCAAATTCAAATACCTAAGCCAAGTACAGAAGCCCAGTAACTGTTTTTGGAAATATCCTTGGTGACTGTTTCGGGTCACAAGTTTTGAACTATTGCTGAGCCGTCTGTTCTGTTCTATGTAGAGCGGTGGGAGAACCAGCTGTATCCTCTCCATCAGTAATAACAACATTGCTCAATTGTGTTAGTTGGTGAATCGATATATGGTGTTGGGGGACAACTGTACTAGCACAATTCTGGGCAAAGCAAATCTATTGTCTGTACGGAGATTTGCACTGCTTGCATTTTAAAAATACATTTTACGATGTATTATTGATTACAGAGCTGCATTATTGTGTGACTCATACCTGAAGTTGGGCTGGTAAGCCTAAATCAGCCAACAATTGTATGTGACAAATATAGTAGACAATTTTTTCATCCTATATCTTTTCCTTCAGATGAGAAAGTAGTTGTGCAGAGTTTTTCCATCATATCCAAAACAGACATGTACAATATACAGAAATTTTGCAATTATCCCATCACTGTTATAAGCAGTGTTCATGCTTTTCAGATTACTTCAATTGTCTGTATATGGCCACCCTGGGTCAGAGAGAGGAATAATGTTTTCTGCACACAATAGATCCGTTATTCAGCATTCATTTAGGATAATCTATCATCCTTTACTTAACTCTGCCCAGCATGAAATAGTCAATAGCATAAAACAATAGCATTCTCTCATCTGTTGTGCAAAGCAATTGTATGTACAAAGGCAGAGTTCAGAGAAATCAACATACCTTGATGAATTTACATTGTTCTGCCAAAATACAGGAAATTTTACTGGGTACCTTTATGGGTTTTAGTAAATAGATCTTTAAAGGATTACATTGCAACAAATATTGTATTAGGAAAACAACATAATTTGGGTATTACAATATTACACTGTTACATTGTTACTCTGGTTAAAAAAAACCTCTATATGGCTCCAATAGCCCTTATAGAAGGGGTTACCTGAAGACCTGAAAGTAACATCAAGGGTTCCCTATGTAAAAAAAGGTCAAGAAAGACTGATAACACATAAATAAAAGTGCTACATAAGTTAGTAGTTGTCATAGTTTAAAATATTCAGTGAGTGTATCTGCCCTTTAATTGCAGACTGATGCAGATGCCAGTTAGCACCGTTCTCCCTTTCTCCTTCCGAAGCCACTACCTTCATTGCATCATCTAAATTAATACCTGGTTTATAGCAATCCTATATCTAAACATTCAGGTCCATCAAGTTTCATAATCTGTTTGTGGCCTAAGTTAGATAAATAGTTAATCAGTTCTTACCATAAATAGAAGGTAATTTTCCTTTAATTTAGCTATGTAGGTTATATATAAATATCTCAGCACTGTCCTTTTCTATTTTTGTAGGATGTTCTGGAAAGCCAATTCATAGGAAATTACTTATTAAAAGCTGTAACATTGTACTTTAGTGGGGAATCCTTGGTTCAACAGTTTATCAGTGCAAAGTGTATCACAGTTGTTAAATGGTTTTGTAGATAAAGAAGTAGCTAGCACAGCCGGTTTATAAATGATTAGTTAGCTGAACTTCCCTGAAATTGATAATGTACGAGCTGTCTTAGTACTACTAATATTTTACAGTATTAGGACCCAGACTGCATGTTTACATAACCCAAACTATACTGCTGGGTAATTAGCTTCCACCTAGTATGCCCATGAATTGGTGTTAATATGAATGTGTAGTGGTCTATTTATGTTACTCAAGCCTATTGTGGTGCATTTTTATGCACCAGATTGATACAAAAGCCAGACGTAAGCTGCATGTTACTGTACGTTTCAAAGCATATTGGGGTACCATAGTAGATGGCATTTCAGTACAGCTACACACTGCGGCTGAGTGGTGTAAATGAGCCCTAAAGCACTGTAGGATGTATTTCTGCTTTATTAAATGAGCCATTTTTGCCTGAATATATTTAGATGATTAACCTTTTCAACCTTCGATCTTTCGAATATATATATTCACTTCATATTCACTAACTTACCCCCTAAGGTACACATTGACATTCATATACCTACCTACAACATACCACATCAAAGTTTCTTCATTCCAGTTCTCTAGCTGCAAGTATCAATACATGACTCTTCAATTTCAGGTAAATGCTAAAGAGTAACACAAATTGATAGGTTGTTCCATAACTTGGGGATGCTGATTAGATTTCAGTGCTCAGTGCTTTTTAATTTATTGAATTTTATGGAGAAAGTAACAGAAAATGTTAGAACACGTGGAACATCAAAAAACAATAGCAGAAAAGATTAACTATGTATCCTGGGTATCCAAAAGTTTATATAACCACAATGCCAATTTCTGTATATAGATCTTTTTTTAAGTGCTCATATACCAAGTGTATGAACATTAAAGTATCTAAATATTCTAAACAATTTAACCACTCAGAGATCCTAAGAAAGACACTCAGGGTCTTTTCCCTCTATGGCTCTGTACTGTGTTTCTGAAAATACAACTTGTTGCCATTTTTTGTTAGTGTGCATTGCATTAGTGCCAGTCCTTTCATTTGAATGGGTTGCTAAATGCACCACAACTCTTAAAAAGTCATGAATGTTGCATTTTTAAGTGCAGTGCTTTGGCAAGGTGCATTTGGAGTGTCATTAAAAATAAATAGCAACCTAGTTCACCAATGTTCTTGTGCATTATTTTACCAGACGTTTCCACGTGCAATAATAAAACATTCTACTGCACTCTTTCTTAACCTTTTTAACATAGAGGAAACCTTGTAATAACTTTCTGGTCTTAGGGAACCACTGCCAATTTTATCAATATCCACAGATCATAGTATATTAGTGTTGTGAGAAAAGTGTCACCCTTACAAATAGGCAGAAAGAACATTGGTGTCAGAGATAACTGACCTGAGAGTCACAAATTGCTCATTGCTCAAGGTACCCCTAGCAACTTCTGGAGGAATCCAAGGGTTCAACAGAACCCTTGTTCAGAAACACAATTCTAGTGGGTATAGCACCCAAAGTAGAGTTTAGTTCAGTTGCCAAAAATTGAGGAACACCTTATGTGTGTTTACATTTGCAGTTTAGAAGGCTGCTGGACTTAAGTAATATGAAAAAGCTTGGATGTCAGTGCCTTATTTGTGAACTTTGAAGGTACATTTTCTCACAATGCATTCATAGATAAAACAGGGTTTGCCTGGAATTGCTATTGCAGTTTGATCAGATTATGCAAAATATGTTGTGTTCCTATTAATGGACACAGGTTTACTTTCATTTGTGACTAAGTGATGAATATTCTAATCGTTAAATATTCTTCACAAACTTTAAATTAGTTTGAAAAGCAATCCTCACTCTGCAGCTACAGACATCATACAACAATTCATTCTTAAAGTTCACAAGATGTACAGTGAAGTGTTTCAAGTTGGAACTTCAGGATGAATTGTTCTGTTGAATTGCATGTGGCTGTAAGAGTATTGGATCATTTGTTTTAAACCTCACTTATACTTGTTAAAAATATGTAAATATAAGAATGTTCCTAGGCTGATCACAGTTCTGCGTCAAATGTTTACTGGTTTTCATGATGATGATAATTATCTTGTCTTTGTGCTCCTTCCACAGGTGACAAACTCTGTGTTCCCAGTATGGACCTACAGTTACTTGGCAATATTATTCCCAGTTTTTGTCCTAACAGACTATGTAAGATACAAACCTGTCATAATCCTTCAAGGCCTGAGCTACATAATTTCTTGGATCTTGCTACTCTTTGCCCGTGGAGTGCCAGCAATGCAAGGCCTTGAATTTTGCTATGGTATGGTGACTGCCACGGAGGTGGCCTATTATTCCTACATCTACAGTGTGGTGGATACAGATCATTACCAAAGGGTCACCAGCTACTGTCGGAGTATAACCCTTGTGGGTTTCACAGTTGCCTCTGTGCTGGGCCAACTTCTGGTCTCCTTGGCTAGGGTTTCTTACTTTTACCTTAATGTAATTTCCTTAGTGTCAGTATCAGTAGCATTTCTGTGCTCTATGGTGCTCCCAATGCCAAAACAGAGCATGTTTTTCCATCGGAAAGAAACTGGAGATGCACCTGGGAGAACATCTGAAGATTCAACACCTACCAGTAATATCACAGAGGCCACGTGTACAGAACAGCAAAGTAGTATGACAGACCCAGATCCTGAAAACAAGGACATTGAAACAAACTTTTGCAAGGTATTGTGGCTTTTATGCAAAGATTTAAAAGAGTGCTACTCATCTTCTCAGCTCATTTATTGGTCTTTGTGGTGGGCGCTTGCAACAGCTGGGTACAATCAAGTGGTGAACTATGTTCAGGTTTTATGGGAACACGTAGAACCCGCTCAGAACTCCACCATATATAATGGAGGAGTAGAGGCTGTGTCTACCTTTCTAGGTGAGTGGCTTCCATTTATTTCAATTAACACAATTTTTAGTATTCTTTATTTGTCCTGTAATGTTATGTAAGTTTCAGATTAATAATTATTACATGGTTGCAAACACCCACTTTAAAATCTGTGCAGGTTTTACAATCTGTTCTGTGCACTGTCTGTGACAGAGCTAAAAAAAAACTAAAACACCCTCTGCTAAATCATTGGTTCCCCGTCTGTGGTACATACAGCTCATGGGACACACTTACCTTCAATGAGTATTTCCACTTACAGCTGAACTCCAGGAAAACAGCTAAATACCTTCCAAAACATTTGCAATTATGTTGGGTTGCTATTATTGTTATCCAGACCCCACTGTTTAGGAGCATAATCAGTTTGGCAATATCAAAATAGCAGTCAAACAATACATTTTCGGTCACAAGCACACCCTAAGGCTGTAAACACACGCGCAATAATTGTCATTGGAAAGGATATTTCACAATGCTTTCCAATGACAAAAGACTGAAAGATGCATGAATGTACATACTGCGCTGTTCTGTTCTATGTAGAGGAGGGGGGGGGGGGATGAACAAGTGGCACCCAGCTGTGCTCTCTCCTCTTTACTTGCATTGCAGTTGTTTGAGGATCCACCAGGACAGATCCAGGAACAATGATGGACAAACTCTGTACAGTACTAAGTAGCATAAGCCAGCTGAATAAAACCTATTTTGGGGAGGTCACTAACCTGCTTACTGTTGTCCCTCTTTCCAGGCTGCGTTCATGGCTTGCCAGTCACTTGGCTGTCCCAAACTGCTGTGTTAGTTCTTAATGAATCAGAGTTTTACCTATTTACAGCCAGCAGCAGAAGGTGATAATGAAAAGCTAACTAGTCCTCCCAATTATTTCCCAAGGGTGATACACTACATGCAATGTCACATCCATCTAAACTAAGCCTAAGATTGATATCACTGTACAATGCAATAATGCCTTAATGGTTTAAAATGCTGCTATCCCACCACTATGGTAATCTAACATACACTAAAGATAGATTATGATACTTTTACAAGTTGAGGATAATACATTTACTTTGAGGATAATTTACTCCATGACAACTGCACATACAAAGGTCAGTAATGACTCCCTGTAATTATTTATTCTCACAATGGAATGGACAGCACCTGAACAATTTTATTTTAAGGCTTGTTTACATGGATGGATGTGTTGAAGTCGCTCTTTTTTGGGTGCCATATTTCATGTGCTAGACATTTGGATAGACTTTGGGAGCAGTTACAGGCAGTTGACGGTAGCAAACACCTGAACAATGCTATGGGAGGGGTTTTCTAGTGTTGCAGTTGTCCTGCACAGTAACTGGAGGTCACTCTTGTCTGATTCTGGTCTTGCTGCAGACATTTTCAATAGGCAACAGACATGGATTACAGGCAGGCAAGTAAAGTACAAGTACTCTGTCTATGAAGCCATGCTTTTGTATTTTGTACAGAAAGTGGCGTGGCATTGTCCTGCTGAAATATAGTTGGAGTTCCTGCTAAAAGGTGTCATCTTGATGGAAGCATATGTCTCTCTAAAATCCCAATGTAAGCCTCTGCATCAATGGTGCATTATCATATATACAGATGCCCCCATGCTATTGGCACATATGCACCCCCATACAATCACAGATGGTATGGGGGTGTGATGAATACTTGTATTTATTAAACAAGTGGATGGCACATTGAATTCCTGTAATTCATCACAAAGATTGATTTAAATCAAATTCAGACGAGTTATTGAACTTATATGCCAACTGGCTGTGAGTGATTCCTGAGAGAAGTAACAATGAGAATATTTTAGCACCCTTGAAGTTTATAGAAAACCTTAGCCAATGTTAGTACCGGTATTTTATAACCACATCTTGCCCAACAATACTTTATAATTATCCTTAAGAAAATGTTTTTTTTTTCTTTTACATATTGAGGCATATAGCATTGAATGGGCTCGTTCCTTTTGCATAGACACATAACTCATGTCCACAGTACAAAAATTACAGCTAATGTTTTATTCAGCATCCACCCAGGTGTTTTCTGATGCTTGCACTGAGGGCCAGGTGCATTTGTTTTGAGTGTGTATTTATGTTGCTGTCCCATTAGAAATGAAACATTGCTTAACTAAGATTTGTCTGGTTTTACAGACCACATTTAGACTTTACCCACATTTCTACCCATATTCGGCTTTTGAAACTGCTTGTACCCACAGCCCCAACCCGTGACACCATACTGACATCATGATTTTCCATTTTTTCCCTTATGTTTACAAGTGAACATGGTGTCACCCAGGGGGCAGCAGAAGCATGAACTTGCAGATATAAATCAGCTTATGCAATGGTTCATATGATCTCTCCACAAGAACTCCAGTCTCCCAAAATGTTTACCAAAATGCATTTTATTTTTATTTTTAAATTCCACTTAAATCACACGGCAGACGTGTTTTGGTACAAGCCTTTTCCATTATTAGGATGACTAAAAAAAGACTGGGAATATATTCTGTTAATGGTAGTGTGTGACAAAAATATTACTGTCCTTTCTGGTTTGATTTGTTTTTTAAATAATAGATTTATTTCTTTGACCTTTTCATGATTTATCTGGCCAAAGCCTAATAGAAAAGAATGTATGAATCTTCCCATTGTCCAACATTTACAAAATATGGACATTGGAAATATCACATGGTGGTCTTCAGATCTGACAAAGCAATATTGTTGCCAAAAGCTACGAAAATTGGATAGATAAACATCATCCAACAAAATCATTTAGATATCAGATATGTGTTTGAGGAATAGGGAAAATATTTCATGAGTTTTGGGGGGACGAGATACAATTGTAGAATAACAGCTGTGCTATGATGGAAAATTATTGACTTTTTTAGCATGATTAAACAGTTTTACATTAGATCCTTTTTTCAAATAGTGCCCAGATGCCAAAGCAACATTCCATCACCATGCTTCAAAGTTGGTATGCTGTTCCACTCACATTGACACCTAACCAGGAACACCTGCTAATTTAATAGATTTATAAGAGGTAGTTAATGTAGGGGTGTAGTTATTTATTCCACATGTAATTTTTTTCATTTAGATTATGACAATACACAACCTTATGTAAATGGTTATAATTACCTTTATCTTTAGACACTAAAAAAATAAAATGAGCTTGTTCAATTATGCTTAACAAATTTCCATGAGGTATACATAGTCTGTAAATTTTAGGTTTAAAGTATTGTTTTAGTATTAAAATTGTGTGGGGTCCTTCATAAAATGGCACAAACATGTTCCTCAGGAGACTAGAAAATGATATAACAAACTTGTTGATGACACACAAATAGTAGTGAGGTGACCTCAGACCTCTGCAATACCTTCACCTGAACACTACCTGCACTACCTTTCTGTATGCACAGTAAGAATGTAAGCACTGGAAAAGCCTTTCAGACAGGTAAGTACCCTCTGCAAGCATTCTTGCCTTGCTGTATTGTCAACCTTTTGCTGGGCAGGCACTTACTGAATATCACCCATTAGTAAAGTGATCATGTTGCTAAAGAAGGGTTCTATCACAAAAAAACACCACCGTCAGTACATTCAATGAGGCTGCATTTTGTAGATTAATTCATTTTTTTTTTAATGTATTTTACTTTTTTTTTTAAATATGCTTTGCAAAATATTAGTAGTTTTAAAGAAAAGTTCCATTTCTATTTGTACAATGTGGTTTATATACAAATTGGTGATTGAAATGTGCAATGCCATACAATGGTGACTATCAGTCTGAGATAATGGTAACTTCTGATTCTATAATAGGCGCTCTCTCCTCCCTGTCTGTGGGATATGTGAAGGTGAATTGGGAGCTGTCCGGAGAGCTAGCCCTGGCCATCTTCTCAGCTGTCAATGCCGGAGCTCTTTTCCTCATGGATTACAGCACCAACATCTGGATGTGTTATGCTGGCTACCTGGTATTTAAATCCTCCTACATGCTCCTAATCACTATTGCCACGTGAGTAATACTGCTTACCTTAGTGATGCACTTTTTCCTATTTAATGTAGTGCTGGATAATATGTTGGTGCTATATAAATCCTGTTTAATGATAATAATTTACCTGGGAATTCATATGTATTCACCCTTACAAGTTTCTGAGATACCATGGTCCTGATTCATTAAAGGATGATAACTTTCCTTTTTCAGCAATATTATAATTTGCCTAAATCATAACTTGCATTGCTTAAAACTGACCTCCGTGTACATGAAAAAACACAAGGGAGCTGTTTAACATGCCAACAAATATGTATTTCTGCTCCAGAGATTGTTAGGGGTTCCTTGAACAATGGACAATATGTGACTCACAGATCAGTTTAAGTGATCTTTTTGGCTATTTGTAAGGGTGACATTCTTTGATTGGCCAGCAATGTAGAAAGCATTCTTCCTACTGACCACACTAATGTAATTTGAGCTGTGGATATTGTAATTATAAAGGAGGTTCCCTGAAGACCTGAAAAATATTTCAAGGGTTCCCCTGTAATAAAAAGGTTGAGAAGCACCGATTTACAGCAATTCGTGGAATTGTGGAATTGATATGTTCGTGGAGTAATAAAAAAAAAAGTTTAATTCTCAGAAGTCTACCGGTAAACACTGTACCTGGCTTTCTCTGGCCTCAATAGATTTGAAACACTGACCCTGACCTAGAATGCAAATTGGAAATTATAGAAAAGTCATAACTGCACTTCCAAGGTGGCAGATGCAGTTCTGAACATTTTATTCAAAAACATCTGACATCAAAAATAAACCTCTCTTCCCCTTCCCTCTGACAGCCACATCCCTAGCACAGATTACCTACAGACAGGTAGGTAATACTTTGATTCAAAGGCTACCTGCATTACTGAAAAAAAATTAGATAACTGCAGCTTTACTAATACTTAACTGGTTTTAATGTTTTGGGGCAATGTACTGTACTGATCTGGGAGCTCTGCATGGTATTTTATAAGAAAATTCAATATAACATGAAATTGTTCACATATAGGTTCCAGATTGCTGTAAACCTGACCATGGAACGCTATGCACTTATGTTTGGCATGAATACTTTTGCTGCATTGGCTCTGCAGACCATCATGACTATTATCGTAGTGGACAGCAGAGGCCTGGGCCTAGACATTATCACACAGGTAACACCACTAAATTCTGTGCAAATCAACCAAATACATGCACATAACAATATACCCATATTCTAAAATAGATTAAAAGACTAAAATAAAAAAAGATTAGACTGTAATATAGTATGTGCTATGATAAAATTAAAAATCATATTTAAAGGGGCCTTGCGTAAAAACGTTCAGCAATATCCTATTTCTTGTTGGCTAATCCAATGAGGTTCTCTGTTCATAAACCAAGAGAACATTTTGTGCTTTTTTTGTTGCTGTATTCATAGTAAAAATTAAAAAAATTGGTGACAAATTGGGCACTGATTATTAGAAAGTGATAGTATCATTATGTATACATGCCTACGGTGGCATAAGACCTCTAAGATAGCTCTCTAACTGGCAACAAGATCTGGAGCAAACATATGGATTCTAAAACTGTCCAAAAATACACGAGCCATCGAATCAAATGTAGGTTGCTTTCATATCATTTAGTCTAGAATGTCACCGGTTGGCCACTGGTCAACAAACAGTCTAATAATCAATTTAGAAAATCTGATCTAAAAATTAGTGTTTTGCATAAGATAAGACACCAGTATCATCTATTTGCATTGCTCCCCCACAATCCAGATAAACATGCTTGATATTAGAATATGCTTGGACAGCCTACCACTATCTGATATCCGATATCTAAGTAAGAACTGAGCGATTCATTTTTCAATAGAGCTGTATAGTAGGGGGTTAGCGAGATATGGAAGCCAGATCTACTCTCTCCATTATAGAGAGAGCATAAATCTATATACACAATACACTGCATGCCTTTATATAAAGTAAATATATAATATTTTGTAAAACATGTATAAAGAATGAAAGAAAATTTCTAATAGAATTTTTTGTGACCGTCATAGATTCAGGTAATTAAACCATTAAAATGGATGATTTATTCAATTGTTATTAGTTCCACCTAGTGGATCATTGTACAAGTGAACCATGTAGAATACTGGGGTTGACTGACAAAGAAACAGTTTTAGGTATAAAGAAACTTTTAATGCAAAAGGAGAATTATCATTTCATAGCATATTCCAAGAGTATTTAGAATACATTGTCTGTACAGTTTGTATAGGCCCATGTTTTTGTTCATTTTACAACCCCAAGTCATAGTAATGGGTAAAAATACACAGAAAAAGGCCCTACTGTGAATGAATGTAAATCCAGCTATGTTCAGAAAAATAGCAGTGTGTTTGAAAAAGGTAAAAATCTTTGTAATAGCTTTTATTTCTATACAGAAAAAGCATTGGGAACACTGCAAATTATATTCCAAATCAAAACATGAATACAAATTTCACACATTTGTGTTCTTTTACAGAAAGTGAAGAAAAATAAATATTAGGCTGTTCAAACAAAAATTGCAGTTTGTGACCAATTAGTGAGGTCATTAGTTCTGTGAATGAACATGTGTAAATTACAGCTCTTATTTAAGGAAAGAAGGCCGCAAATGTTGTATGTTCTGGTTACAGCACATTTATCTCTAAAAGTCAGTGTAAAATGGGTTGTTCTAGACAATGTTCAGAAGAACAGCATACTTTGATTAAAAAGTTGGAAAGGGGAACACATATAAAGAAGTGCAGAAAATGATAGGCTGCTCAGCTAAAGTGATCTCAAATGCTTTAAAATGGCAATCAAAACCTGAAAGGTGTGGAAAAAAACTCAAGAAAACTACCATTCAAATGGATAGAACAGGCAAAATGGCAAAGACCCAGCCAATGATCAGTGTCAGGAATATCAAAGAAGTTCAAAAGTTACCTGTGAGTAATATTACAATTAGAAGACACTTCTGTAAAGCCAAGCTATCGACAAGAGGCCCCTGCAAATTTTAAAAATAAATAAGACATGCTAAAGTCCGTTTGTTAGATGGTTCCAGACCAACAAAATTGACAATATGGAACGGCCAGCACAATCCTAAGACTTTAATCAAATACAAAACTTTGGGTGACACCAAAAATGCTGTTTAAGACAAAACCAAGAAATAAAGAAGAATTGTGAAATGTAATCCATCCATCCCGGGCTGGAATACCTGTTCACTGGAGCCAGAAGTTCGTTGACTCCTTGCAAAAGAGATGTACAGTTCTCAGAAACAGTGCTTATACAACTAAATATTAGTTCAGTGATTCAAAGGAAAGCAAAATCTTGAAACATTTTTCAGTTTATTCAGTGAATATTTGAGTTTGTAAAGAAAAATTAGGACACTGCTATGTTTTGAACAGCCAATATTCCCTTTTCTTCACTTTCTTTAAAGGTATAACACAAATTTGATACATTTTTCCTCATGTTTTGATTTGGAATAATGTGCAGCGTTTCCAATGTACTTGCATGTATGGAAATAGGCTATGGTAAATATTTTGATTTTTTTTTTGTTTTTGTTTTTTTTTAATGAACAGGACTATATATGTCCATTGTAGCAATATTGGCCTTTATACTACATCAGTCACCAATAGAAATGGGTCTATATACGCTCCACAAAATTCTGCACAATATAGTTTTGCAGAAATCAGTAAAGCAGATGTAAAAAGACTGCAAACCTCTTATATGTTAAGCCCTTGGTATTACAGGATCATCTTTGGTACCTCTTAACATCATATGGATCATTTTATCCTGGAAAAGATTTTATGGGTAACGTGTATACATACCTTACATTAGAATGATGGTGCATGTTTTGTGTTCTTTTTTTTCTTCAGTTTTTGGTATATGGAAGTTACTTTGCAGTTATTGCAGGAATATTTTTTGCAAGAAGCCTGTATGTTATAACAACACTGTTGTGCAAGAGGACTGTGAAAAATGAAGCCAAAGTGGAGACCCATCTGTAGAGAACAAGTGGGCATAAAGAGACTCTTGTAAAAGTAAAAAAAATAAAAACAAAGTGGAACTAACACTGAGAAAGAAGAGCAAAAAAACATAGGTAAAACGGCTGCAAATTCTGAAATCTCCTGGAGACATTGTCCACTTTCTGAAGCCATTAAAATGGAGTCTCACTCTCATTGGGATTTTTATTTTTTCATTTACATTACAGAGAATGCAATATAAAGACTACTTCACATGTAGCAGATTTAGCAAGAAGGAACAAAACTGGAGCCCCAGGTAAAAGATCCTACTGCTGGAATCCTTGATATAAAGAGCCAAGCAGGTGTATCAAACTTCCAGTGGCCATTACTGAAGTATGGGGTTTATGTGGCCTGACCTTTTACTTTATTGTACTTCCCAAACAATTTCAACAGCTGTCCACCATTGGAGGCCACTGTAGTATAAACAAGCTTATCAACTAGAATGGTTATTTACTGGACTGGTTTTGGTTTGAATTCGAACTGTGAAAAAAAAGTGTTATAAACTTTAGTTTTTATACTTTAGGATTCCCAGGTAACAGTGGTGTCAAATATATTACATATACAATTTGCCAAAATGTTTGCTTCTGTTTATATGTGTAGCCAATGCTGGCATGCTGATGTGTACATGACACAATGTCATTTCACTTTTGTAATATACAAAAGATGTCACAAATCCTATATATACATTTTTATATTCTTAATAAAAACAGTACCACTTTTTTATTCGATTGGTTTTTGATATATCTATCAGGCATATACATGCTATAGGGGGAAGAATTACAACAATCTCTAAATATTACAGTTAGCAAAAAAGTGAAAGTCTTCCAAAGAGCAGAGAGCTGCAAGAGTTATGCAATCTTTTAGTACACTATGAGTGCAGTGGGAGGGGTGATCCTTGGCTGGCTGAAAGTTTCTGTACAAAAACTAGTGTGTCATTAGATCTTTGGAAATCAACATTTGCTCAGCTACATGACTCTTTATAAATATATAAACACACCAATAAAAATATATATATATTTTTTTTAGGATTTGGAATTGTGCACTGAATATACACAAAATTACCTTAAAGAGAAAATGAAATCTAGAAGCTGTGTTAAGAGGGCATACATGGAGCAAATGACTAGAGTGTTTGCCAGAATATCCTAATTGTACAGTGTAAACCAGCACTATATTCAAACATTTTATAAAGATCAGCATTGATCTTCCTCCCCATTGCTGACTTAACATGCACTTGTTTTACTCAATGCCTCTGTATGAGGGCAGCCTTCTTAGTTGAGAAAGGGCTTTACCTTCTCATGTCAGGTACTCCCGCACAGAAGTCAGTAACCAGCACTCTCATCCAGTATGAGGTAGGCAGAGGTAGTGCCTTAGATATGCCATTGCAGAAATACAGCTATAAGTCTGTACATAGAGAAATGCAAACACAAATGCAAGGAAGTGCACTGATATTTCCCTGGAGCAAGTCCAGATCAAAAAGGTATGTTTTGGGGTACTGCTTAGACAAAACGTTTCCAGATGTTCCCCATAACGAAACATTCAATTTGGAGTTTAGGTCCACTTTAGGAAATTTGCCAGTGCAACAAGTAAAAAAAAAAAAACAAAACACACATACACACTACACCTTTTCTAATATTTTAATATTTTCACCTGCAAACTGTAGCAAAACATTAGCTTTATTATGCAGACATGAGTCTTCAGTATGTAGAATTTAGGCGTATAGAAATGGGTAGCTTAACTGGGCAAAATAAAAGTTGTGTGTGTTTTTTTTTTAATTTTAAATGAATAAAATTTATATATATATATATATTTTTTTTGATTTAACATTTAATTTCACATCCTCTTAAGCCAAATTGCTAAAATGATTTGAAGTTTGCGTTTAAGTAATAAAGCGGATATTTATCACCGCTTGGTTTCATCACTCCCACATAGCATAAAGTGTTATGAGTTAGAAATACTGATATGAACAATTATCTAGACCCTAAGAAAAAAATATATATACAGTACTGCAGCTTAATGAATATGGAATCTGCAATAACTTACCAAATTTATTATACATGATACGCCCTTCAGTTAACCCTTTGGTTGACCATTGAGTTGCCAACAGAGTGCTCTGCAATAGTTTGCTACAAGCCCCTGGGCAGCCAAAAGGCTGTTTTAGAAAGAAAAGGCTATCCAATTGCACATTTTACCTTGTTTTTACTTCCTTTTTTTTGTTTAAATAGAAAAAAAAATATAATTGCAGGCTTAAAGAACTCCCTGTGTTTAAAGCTTACGCTGGTTAAACAAGACAAACAGTGCAAGAGGCAGTACATGTACGGTGATGCTTGGTAAGCTCCTGTGTTAGTCTAAGGCTATAAGAAAGGATTGGTTGATGAACTTCCTGCTGGAAACTGCCCTGTAGGTGCCCCGGCCTGAAAACAAAAATAAAGTGAGTGTAATGTGAGTTATGAAAGACAATAAATACTACAGAGAAAAAGCACAACTTTACAAAAAGCAGCTTTCAGTCCTAAAACCCCTTAAACTGTTTATTTGTGGTTGATGACTTCTAAACACTGGAATCTAATTGTCAAGATTCTGCGCATTCTAAAAAAGTTGGGTAATCATTAGGAAAGGAATGTTCAATATAGTTCTATAATAATTTATATAATCCAAAATTATTTTTAAAAAGGCTGAATATGCAGAAAAAATAGGGGCAGTCACAACAAACCAGAAATCTTGTGTCACCAACCTAAAAGCAGAAGGTAAAAGAAAACAAAAAATGTATTTTAAGGGCTCACTTGCCATGTTTTTCCTAAAGATTAATTTTAATTACCTTATGTGCCTCAACTTGCTAGCAAATCTGCTTTAGAAGTGACAATTCTCCAACACAGCCCCCCCCCCCCCCCCTCATGCACATCCAAGCCCCTTCTCTTCTGTCGGTGTCCAGTTACTTTCTGAGCTGGCCAAGCCACTTTGCCCCTCCATCAACACAGCGAAAGGAAATACCACTTAAGTGGCAGCTCCAAGTCTGGGACTGCTGAAATCACAACCAAGATGGCAACAACCAACAGCCATCTTGGGCCTTTTGAATGCCTATTATTAATAAACATGATTTATATAGCGCCAACATATTACACAGCACTGTACAATAAATAGGGGTTCAAATGACAAATAAAGGCAGTGACACAGAAGGAGAGGACCCTGCTCCGAACATAAGGAAAGTTTTTACATGTAAGTATTAAGCATAAAATGCTTTAAGTGTATATATAATCCTTTGGAAAAATTGTTGCTGATGAAAATAACAGTTTTACATCACACCAATTAGGCAAATACCTACCATGAAAGGATTGCTAGAGACTGCAGGAGCTGCAACCTGCCCGAATGGAGTAACCACTGACTTTGCTGGAGCAAACATACCAAAACCAGCTCCTTCACAAAAGAAAAAAAAAAGTTATCAGTAAAAAGAGAAGGCGGATGTTTTCCTGCATTCTAACATTAGGTGAAACATTTAGCGCTCAGTTACAAGCAATCATAGCAAAACCAAACATGGAGGCAAATTACCTTGTATATTACCATTGGGTTGCTGTGAGAAAGCACTCTGTTGGGGAAAGGCTGCCTGGGCGGGGAATGCAGGCTGATGAAAAGAGCCACTAAAGCTGGTCGGAAGACTATAGGATGCTGATGTCCCGAAGCCTGCGGGCATGCTTAGAGAGGCCGTGCCAAAAGAAGCTGTGTGGGGTGAGGGTAAAGGAAAAATGATAAGACATACAAGAGCATATATTGCTGCATCTCGAATATCCCTCATAACTACAACCTGCACACCACACTAATGTCTCTAATATGAATAATTAATTCCAAAGAAAAGAAACCCTCAGTCGGAAATCATGTTTTCCCCACAATTGATTTTTTTAGCTCCTGAAAACCATATATTTATTAAAAATGTAAATTTCAAGTTGATGCAACTATGCAGTATGTTAAAATGGCTCAAGTAATTTACTTAGAGCATGTTTGCATTAGTGTACCTTTTGAGGCATTTTCCTTTCCTTTGAACAACACTTCATGTCCTGGACTGGCAACGCTCACTGCCCCCTGGATTTATGTAGAGAACTATGGTTATCGTGCCCAGCAGCTTTGCATGCCTTACTGTGCTCTTTGCTTCCTAGAATCTATTTTCTGATTTCTGAAAATACAGTTGCTCAACTGTCCCACAATCCCATAATCTGTCAATCTGCTACATGTTACCCAACATGGCAGCTGCCTTGGAACAACAGGTTGTACACAAAGTTACTCTCCTAGTTTCTCTAAAGGTATATGTACTGTCACCTGGTTAGCTGTGAATGTTTATTGTTCTTCTTTCACATACAGATTTTTTTGTTTAGGTGTCCTTTAAACTAGTGCACTCTAAGAGGAGAAATAGTGGACATGCTGACAGATGAGAAACAGTAGATCCACACGAAATGAGGACAAACCTGCAGCACTGAAATCTAAGTAAGCACATGCAACTATCACCTGAGTTTTGATTCGGGTTTGGATAGGTGAACACTGGGAAAGTCCTTGGAAAGAAAACTGAAAACGGCATATGATGGCATTAATCATCTCCACTGTATACCAATACATGTACATTCTATTTTTTATGTATTTTAATTTTTAAGAGGACCTGTCATTTATTTCCCTTTGAGTACACAGTGATTCAGGAATCTGTTTAACAATGTTTCACCTAGGAGTTACACAATTTTTACTCAAGATTCACACATTTTTCTAATTGAATGATATGTGAAACATATGTGACCCTTTGGGTTAAAAACCTTAATAAAACCTTGTTTAATTGTTTATAGAGACTTTGGGCTTGGGAAACCCAAATTTCAAATATGACTAATCTCACGTAAAAGAACTTTTTTAAACAAAGTGATTTCTCGCCTCTCTATGCCTGGGCTACAATTAAACCATATAATGTTGAAATGCATCTGACAGATGACTTCACACAGGTAAAGTCTATTCACTTTGTTTAAAAAGTTTTACTGTAAACAGATGATGGTAGGATCTTTGCTGCTTTGTATATTAAGTGTATTATACTTATATATAGTACAGCCACAGGAGAGCTTGGTAGGAAATACATACCCACAGTTTAAACATTTTAATGTGTAACATTTTAATTTTTTATTAAAGGACTGTTGCTTGTGTCTGATGTCACAATTATACTCTGTTGCAGAATGAATGTTTGTCAAACAGCTAACCTTCTAGAATTTCACAGACAGCAGTACAGAAGTAAATTGTAATGGATATTGGAAAAACTTTGTTACTGTTGGATCCAATTCCAGTGTCATTTTTCTCCTTCACATCTCCATGTAAATTACAGTAGAAGAAGGTTATTCAATGATTTAGGATTTTAATAAATCCTTGTCAGGTTTTTTTGACACATTTTTTCTATTTACTTTAATTTAATGAATTAATTTAATGTAATTTAAGGAAAAATAATAAACCAAGTCAGATCTGGGAACAAAATGTACTTGCTTACATACACATTCATGAATTCTGAATGGTTGCAATATGCTGTCCATACATTGTTCAAAAGTTGTGGGACCAGGATAATGGATTGATATTTTCCTAGTAAAGGTTTATTTGGATTACCACCATCCACCCACAACATTCAGCCAAGTGTGCCCTGGAAGTAGCACCCCTGCTATTTTACAAACCCAACCAGCAGACTTGTGTTTTTACAGTTAGCAGTGGGAAGAACTCCCACTGGCTTGAGGTTATCGGGCTAAATGTCAATCAATGTTTAAGGATTAATGTTCGATCAATGTACAGATCAAATATAGTATCTATTTCTTGTAATGTATGGCCCCTTTAGAGCTTGGAAATAAACATGGCTTATAGACAAGTTGTCTTTGGTCATGGATTTTACCTTGGAAGATGTGCAATTGCACAAAAAACTTCACGATAAAACATTTATAGAAGAGACACGTACAGGAAACTAGTGCAGAAACAACTACATGCTTCACATTTCTTAACAGAAATCTGTGATAGGCACATGACAAAAACAGAGCTGTATAAAACTGAAGCTGTTTTAATTTAAGCCTAAAACTAGTCTTCATATAGTTCCTAGAATTATTCTTAGCAATCTTAGTATAATTCAGACCTCAATTGCATGCAAAGCACATGGCTTTCAAAGATGCAAGCAGACAAATGTGGGTGCCATTGTGCCTACAGACAGAAAAAGTGACAGATCCTTTTAAATATTACATCAGCGATTGAACATGTTTCTTACATTCTAGGTGCCCTGTAAACAAACATCCAGGCTGAAGAATGAAGGACTTTGAAAATGAATTTGGACTGATCTATGAAAACTAAAAGGACAAAATGTAGTCTGTGCTGTCCATTGCATCAAAAAGCCAAACTTAAAAAAAAAAAAAAGATTTGTTTGATAATTTGATCAGTGTTTTTATAGGTCAGCCAACCATATGGAAACAGGTGACAAAGACTAATACAGACTACTCACAGACATCCATCGCAGCAGCGGCTGTCGGTAGTCTGGTCTGGTGGAATGGATGAAATGGAGCTGCTGGAAACTCCATCTCTGTCGTGTGCCCATCACGAACTCCTGTTTGGAATTTCAGGGAAATCAGATGAACTGGGTGGTTTATTTTACAGGCTAATAGGAATTTTATTGGGATGGAAACACTGCAGCACAATAATGTAACCTCAGTGGGCTCAAATTTCACTGGTTTTATAAGGCTATACAGATGAGAGATTAGGAGTACCCAGAATGAGTGACTCAATACATGCAACCAAAGGGTTCATAAATAAAAATAATAAAAAAAGTATTGTATTGCTAAAGAATTAAAATAAATATTGCACTGTTAATTAACGTTATGCCTTATGCAAACAGTCAATCAGTATCTGAACCTAATGACCAGTATTAACAGTTTTTGTCTACAAAAGCAGCTTCAAGCAGGTAAATGCAGCTTGGTAGGCGAATATAGGTAAAAAGTTGGTCAAAAGCAGTTCCAATTCACCTGTTAATGAATTCTTAAACTGGTGGATTGGATTGGACCTGAAAGTAAACTGGATTTGCACATTAAAACAAGCTTGTATGTAATATTACCTCAAATAGGTAATTAAGATCACCAACCTTAGAGTTTTTTTTTTTTTTCATTTAACTTCAAATAAGTGGATTAAACATCACTACTCATCTCCAACTCATGTAGAAATTCAATGACATGTGCATGCAAAAACACAAAGCAATATAGACAGGATTCTTCATACCTGGTGCTGCACGTCCATTTGTCTGGAATGGATTAACAGCTGGTGCAACGGAAGCCGACACAAAGGGGTTTGTGGAGGCAGATGCTTAAAAAAAATAAAAATAAATAATGAGTATTTTAACTTATGAAAAGTGGTCATTTAACTCATATTGATGTGGGACACACTAAATGAAGGGTTAAAAGATAAGGAGAAAGGATTAGCAGGGGCACTTAGAAAAGTGCTGTCAGCCTCCTTAATGCCTAATAAAATGCAACAAGACAACATAAAAAATGTGTTGATAACTATAATGTGGCACTCGTTTCCAAACTTTTGGAAGCATGAACTGGTCCCTATATACATGATTTAGACAGCACACTCCACTTTTTCAGTGTCTTTTTATTTGTTATACAAGTCCTTTACCGAAAAAGCATACTACCACATGATTTGAAATATACAGACTGATGAGGATTATTTGTGCTCACCTCCAAAGGTTCCTGCGACTGGTGGAGTTGGGTGCGTGTGTGCTGCAGAGACTACAGCAGGTATACCAAAAACACTACTAAAAAAAACAAACAAATTTTCTGTTACAAATAGTAGAAGCAATAAAGACAGCATAAATATACCAATTAAAAAACCCTTTACAGCTTAGTCCATTTATAAAGTAATACTAAATGTAAAACAAAGCTACATTTCAAACAACACAATTCCTTCCTCTGGAATCATGATGTCACTATGGAGAAAATTTCTTCCCCTTTGAGTGACACCTGGCTCTCCACGCATGCGCAGTCTGGAGTCGATAATTTTATTGGGGTCCATTGGTCCGAAAACAATCGCAACCACTGTTCTAATATATTACATCATTCCTGAACCTAATATATTTTGATGAGGTCAAAAATGAAAGGATAATAAATTTGTTATGTAATATGATCAGCAACTGAAGGTGACAAAGAGATAAGGGTGGTAGGCTCTTATACACAGGAAAGTTAAGCTGCGTACACACTTGCAATTTTTGTCGTTGGAAAGGATCTTTCACGATCCTTTCCAACGACAAGGGGCTGCAAGATGCATGAACGTTCATGCTCTATGGAGAGGTGAGGGGGGAGAGCGACGGAGCGGCACCCTGCTGCGCGCTCTCCCCTTCCCTTTCATTACGATCGGCTGTCGTCCATCGTCCGTGGATCCGGCAGGTCGGTCGTCCGGATGATGGACGACACCGACTGTACACACGGAAGATTTTCGCCCGATAATTGGCCGATGCCGATTATCGGGCAATAAAAACCTGCCGTGTGTACGTAGCTTTAGACTACGAACAATTCAGCACTGATCGGGTACAATATAAATACAAGATAATTACATACTTGTCTGTTGCAGATGAAGCCGATGGGCCAGATGGAGCAGAGACGGCTGCACTGCCAAAGACATTTTGACTGCTACCACCTAGAAAAAAAAAATATACTTAATAAATGGTTGTGACTAATACATATACAAAGCGACGAACACAGGTTAAGAACAAAGTATTTGGTAATGTGACTGTACTGGAATAACTTGAGTTATTCACAAAAACAGCATTATGTTTATTACATTAATAGCATGCTCATTTTTGTAACCCTTTCAATGGGAGACTTTTATAAAAGATCTTTACTTAACTGATTAAATATGATAGCTTTTGGTTAATAGCGATAGGGTGCCAGAAACAGCACCTTTATTTTAGGAATCGACTGTAGATTACCACTAAAACTAAAATCAGATTCAAGCACAGGATCATCAACAAATGGGTCAGACTATCAGCACTATGGGCATTCTTTTCCCGAGTCTGTGATGTATGTGTGAAACTTGCAGCAAAAGCAGTTCAAAAGCAGATCAAAATTATGAGGCTGTTCTGGACCTGCTTTGAGTTTCCTTGGATATAGCAGGTTTTATTGAAATTCATATGCATTGCAGGCAAAGCAGGTCAAACACATCCTTTTGTGCCAGATAAATTTCCAAGGAATGCGTTTCAGCTTCGCTATTTATAAATGCAAGGGGATGTGTTTGGGGAAAAAAGAAAAAAAGGTGAATAGCAAAACCTGCTAAAAGCACACACTTCTACTGTATAGTAATTGATTGCATATGTAGGGCTAAGGACATTTTACATATGGAACAGGGAACTTGCTATATATCTATGCAAGAATGACACATATTAGAGAAGCACTTTACAGCAAACCTTCAGTAAGCCATACTTACCTAAATTAACTGATGTACAGGGAGCTGTAAGACCAGTTGGTGTATCTTTACTTCAGGTTTACATTAAAATATTTGCCACAAGACTGCAGTATTAACTGCATTAGAAAACCGAAAAACAGCCACTGATCTTGTGGCTTCTGACACATCCCAATTACAAATGTTGCAGTACATAAACACACCTGGGAATGCCACTACAGATGTCACCTATCATACCTGTCCAGCATGCATTCATTTCAGGTACAATTACTCTTTAAACATGTGTTTCAAACTATGAATGGTACCAGTTTGTGCAAATGCCCACAAAGCATATATAGTATAGTTTATAGGACCTCTAATCGTTCCAGAAAATGCAACACACGTGAACTAGCTGTACTTTAGAAAAAAAAAATAGTTATAAATATGTTGAATATTTATTATATATAAACATGTACAACCTTATTCAGCTTTGCTTAGTTTGAGCCCAACACTTGAGCCTGAGTCAGAAGGTAGGACAAAAACGTCACAGAATGTGAAACCAGGCAACTGGCAGCAATGATTAGACTCGATTTTTTAACTCCTGACTCCAGCTAAGAGCTAGACTTATTTCATAAGTAAACCAATCAAAATTGTAGACCAAATATTCAGATTCCTAAACAAGGACAATAATGGCTGTTTCACTTTACTTTTTATTAAATTGTAAAAGAAACGCATCACTATGCCTCATCTTCTCCCTCGCCTTACCTTGCTGGTTGCTGAAGATACTGTCTAGGTCAGCAAGAGCTGCATATTTATCCGCTGACGGCTGGCTAGGCTTACTGACTGCAGTAGTTTTGCTGGCTCCAGTGGAATTAAAGGCCCCAAAGTCAGCACTTGAGGATTTGGGAAAGTTATCAAACTGAGCAAAGTTTGCATTCGCATTGGTACCTAAAAAAAAAAAAAAAATAAAAATAAAAATAAAATAATCCAATTAGGAATGCAAAGTTCAGTCAAAAAAAGTGTATAATAATTCAGGCACTCCTAAACATGTACTGTAGCCGCAAACCTGAAAGCTTACTGACAGGAATATTTTTTATAGTCTTGCTTCTAGAGCAGGAAAAAATAGGTGTTATGATCTATACTGGCATTGTCCGAGAGCCCCCTGACTTCAGAGGTTCATGTATTTTGGGCCAACCAGCTTTGTAAAGCGCAGAGCTCAGCAAACCTTTATCTTTGTTACAATATCTGGCACACAATACCTTTTTACTAAACTTCACTTGTCCTCAAAAAAGGAATCCCTATTCAGGAGGGCAGCCAGGGGCCAGATAAAACAGCAGCTGGAGCCAGGTTATCCCTATCTGGAATCCAGTGTCTTTACGAAAGACCCATTGCTGGCAGCTCTGGGATGAATGTGGATTTAAATTTATATACACTGTGTGGGCATGCATACTGAGCACCAATCCCTAACCAGTAAAAGGTTATCCTGATAAAAGGAGCCTTGTAACACCAGAGCACAAACCTATATCCATGAAAGAATATAAAAAAAATGGTTTGTCTGCTGCAAAATTCACTATTTTGTGCACTACATCCACACTGAATAGGAAGATTTGACAATGTTTAACATCACAATGCAACATTGCAAAAATTGTTACAATGCAAACACTGCAAAAATAAAAAAAAAAGGAATCCTGTGTATTTGTTTTATTCACCTTTTCTGGAAAAAATACTACCCTAATTTTCATTTTTTTATTAATCTTGACACTGTGGAAATCAGTTAGATGTGCTTAATGTTGTAAGCACAAAAGATGCTTATGTCTGGATGGTGATGCTATTGTAATCATCAAGTTTGCACCAGAGTTTTATTGGCTGAGGAAGACCTGTGAATGAAACCACAAACAGAAGCAGTCTAATCTACACACTACAGCAGTAAACTAGCACAGCAAGAACCAAACCAGACATCTTTACAGGTCCCCCACATGGACAAAAAGACTTACGGTAAGTGGCCTGCAGAGAGAAAGCAGACATAAAGTCGCCAAAACTGAAGCTGGTAGAAAGCGTTCTGAACGCTGATTGACCATGAAAAGGTTGTAGAGAAGGTAGTAAAAAAAAAAAGAAATAAAAAGGAGTTGCAGAGAAAACAAAAATCAAATCACCATGAATTAAAATGCAAACAGACAAAAGTGAAAACAAAATCATGCTGTAACAGGTGAAATGAGGCAGGAAACCAACATTTCAGTGAATAAGGTACCGGTAGGTTTATGTAAAATGCTGCAGAGAACCTAGAAGCAGCTTACATCAGAAAACCCAAGCTGAATTTGCTTACTGTTTAGGTTATAGGCAGGAAGCACCCACCATCTTGTTCTGTATCTCAGGGGCTTCAATGCAAAAATCTGCACACATCAGCCCATCCACTGCTGTGGATATACAGGGTTACCTTCTTGTAAAATAACTTGAAAATCGATATTCAAAAAATAAACTAAAAGGATGTTAACAGTTTTGCTGATGTGGTTAAATACAGTGTAAAATCGTCTTTCTCATAGGAAAAGTGCTGCATTTGGCTCTCCCCATTGTATGGATTTCACCATTATAGGTCTTTAGTGTGTTTTCATTAAAGGTAACGCAACATTAAACCCTTCAACTTGTAAATAAAGATCCTACATCCTGTTTTTGGATAGCTACATTTGCATTGCTGGATCATATTGAGCTCCACTGAAGCTACACTTTTCTCTGGAGCTGCTGTTTTGAAGGTAAAGAACCTACACAGAGGCAGTGGTAAATAGAAGAAACTGAAGCTGTTTAAATGGCTCATCCTTCTGCAGGACTGAAAAATGCATCAAAGAAAAAAAAAATGCAGGACTAATTTTTTTTTTTTTTTTTAAGGGGGAATTTAGTGACTTTTCTAGAGCTGCCCCGCCTTTCTGGAATGGTCTTCCTCGTCATATCCAGCTTGTTCCTACTTTCTGCTCATTTAAAAGGGGAATCAAAACCCATTTTTTTTCCAAACTTCCCTATCCATTTTCTTCTGTCTTAAATCCCTCACTACTTTCCCACCATTCCATATCCTGCCCCTATTGTGTTCTACTTACCCCTCCCTCTTAGATTGTAAGCTCTTCGGGGCATCAGGATTGAGGCCTTCAGGAGCTGGTCTATCTCTCCTAGTTTGACTTAGTAAACTTAGTTTGTTTAGTTTGTTAGTAATATAAATTACAACATGTGGTTTAATATGTATAACAAAAGTAAAAATACTAAAATCACATAAAGCCTTGTATTTCACACTGACAATTTTAATTGAAATTAACACAAGAGAAAGAGGATGTCAACACTTGAAAGAGATCAAATCCACATTTAAGCTGCAAGGAAATCTGTCTCATGTAAAACACCTGTGTGATTGGGCTCTGATGGAATCTGCCATTCTGTGTGGCACCAACTAAGAACCTAGTCACATAGGCGAGTTGCTTCATGACAAGGTTATTATAAATAGTCAATCTGTCCCTATTTGTGCTGAAACAGAAGCAGTAATACAATTATTATGAATAAATAGGATTTATTATGCAGCACTGTACAATACATAGGGGATGCAAATGACAGACCGTGAAACATGCCCCAAAGAGCTGCCAATCTAGGAATCTACAATCTTGAAGACCTCCATAGATCTGAAGGTTGTATCACTTCAGCTGAAAGTATTCTGCATTACACAAATACCCCAGGGTAATGTTATTGTATCCACAAACTAAATTCTTTATATTACTTTACTTTATAAGGAAATAACTATATAATCATCATACAAGTTTATGACCCGAGTAGCATAAGAAACCAAAACGTAATTAAGTCCAGTATCTATCTATAAACATTTTGCATAGATTTTGCTTTTAAGGGGTTTGCATAGCACAAAGCAAAATTAGTATACTGAATTGTAACTTTTCTCAATGTACTGAATCAATACAGCATTTGGCATGGTTTGAGTTTCCCAGACTGTTTTGGGATATAACAAACCTTCACATTGAATATTCCATACCTTTGACCCTATACCAGATCTAGAATAAGCAGCAAGTGAAGAAAGGTACATAAAAATCTGTAGTGTTTTACTGCAATGTGCACTGACTGGGAAGAGCTTCTGAGAAAGATGAAACAGCACAATGGTGGAATATTAAAATACTTCATGAAACTCCGACGCAACAAATTGTAACAAAATGATACAAACACTAAAAAAATGACAGTGTGTGCTCTTAGAGGATGCATAAAAATGATTTTAGGTTTTAGGATGTAGAAACTTGCAATTTCAGAATTTGACTTTAGCAATGCTAGTTGTCGAAATTTGGTACCACAAAACTGAATTTGGACATCAAAATATTGTGTAGAGCTGGGGGGAATCAGCTGGAAATATATCATATCAATCCAATCAAACTTAGAATAATCAGTTATGTTGAAAGACTGCATAAATTGATGAATGTAGCTCAAAGCCATTACTGAACATGTAGCAATTTTTTATAAATACAGAATGCTTTTAGCACATGTGAGAGTCTGCCTCCAGGAATTGACCACTACTGTTCAGTAGCAGCCAGCTGTGTAAACATGCATACTGCTCACCATTTTAAAGGAGAGCCTTTCCTTGGTATCAATGTTTGATGAATACTGAACAAGGGGACACACAGAGAAATCTATAAGTCTACATCCTTCTACTCAGGTAGACTATAAACCTAACTGCGATCATAAAAAGCTTGGCTTGGCTGTCATGATACCCTTAATATTTTTTTTACGGGTGGACAAAACTAGGCGAGGCTACACCTTCTGTGTCGGACATTGTGACAATCAGTTTGATATTAGTAGCACCCTTGCATTTTTTCATTCCCTACACTGCTTATCCCATTTGCGGAATACACAACTTAAAAAATAAGACATTTGAACGTTACCCTCCCTAGCGGTTCATTTCTTTCCGGTTTTATATGTCTAAAAGTGGTACATTGTTTTTCATGAAAATGTATTTTACAGTATAATATAATAGTATGAGTATAATAAAGTTTGCAACACAAAATCATGTAAAAACAATAAATTTTAAAAAATCTATATATTTAAAGAAAATTTTTGTTTTAATTAAAAAAAAAAATACACATTATACTCATACTATTATATATACTGTAAAATAAATGTTCTTGAAAACAATGTACTGCTTTTACACATATAAATCCAATGTATTGCATTCAATACAGTTATTTTGTATTGAATGCAATACAAATGGATTTTGAATTTCCCGCCTCGTCCTACCGGCAACGTACACACGCACTGACGTCACCGGGAACTTCCTGGTGACTCATCGTGTGCAGAAGCCGGCCGGAGGACAAAGAAAGAAGACGGAAATCACGGCGCGGGATGCTGGCGGATCAGGTAAGCGCTCCATTTTTCTAACCTTCCCATAGGTTTACATACCCCGAGTGTGACCTGGGGTTACCTCTAGGGAGGTTAAGGAAGTTCCTGCACCGTTGGTCTGGATAAAATGTTATCCTCCCTCTTTTCCTGATTTGCTGGAATGAATTTTTTCTAAAGTCAGCCAATAAAAAATCTTCTAAGGTCAGCCAACTGAAAAAAATTATTTCCAGCCAAAGTGGAAAGCAAGAATAGAAGTTAATGTGAAAGTTAGTGAATGTTTATACATAGTTATCACAACTGCTACCTATAATTAGTAATGAATTTGGGACATCAGAGAGGTAGCTATAGAGAGCTTACAGTTTCTTTGCACAGCTACAGCTAAATAGGATAGCAAGAGGAAGGCATGAATTATATTAAATTGCAGACAAGGTGAGGTAAAGGTAAATACTTGTTTAATTTTCCTATTTTTATTGAGAGAGTAAACTGAATCTGCATAACTTTGAACTGCTCTCGTTCATTGTGTGCTGTGGGGAAAAAAAACTTTTTTTTTTAAATCAAAAAAAGCATTTTAATAAATGGCACACAAAAATGTAATGTACATAATATATAAACAAACAAGGTAAAACATGACAAGCACAGAATGTGATGGGAGATGACAGCACCTTGCTTGTTAGCTACAGTGCAATGCTTCTCCTATGCAAACTGCAGTATAGATGAAAGACTACCTGTACTTAAGGGCTGAGAGGGTGTCTGACTCGTTGGGGCAAAGGCTCCAAAACTACTCGTGCCACTAGATTGTCCGAATGCATCAAAGTTTGCAAAATCTGCATTGGCAGAAGTGGGAGCTGTGAAATGTGGAGAGTAGAAAAAGAAAGCAAAAAAAACAAAAACAAAGGTGTTAATGAAGATGAGCAACATGATAACAAAAAATGATAAATGGAAAAAAAAACAAGTTACTCATTAGCTAAACATATACATAGATATAAAAGAAATGATGTTACATGGATGGCCCCACTAATATTGCCCTGCCTGTAATGACTGCTATTCCTATTGGGATTTCCACATAGACTGAGTGATATAATATCATGTGGATAAAATCATCATTTGCATGGCCCCCAATAGTGAGAGAACCATGAAGGCATTTTTTTTTTTTTTTTGGCAATGAGCAACAGAAACTTTACATGGTCTTGGTGCAGTATGAGATAATGCATTACTGTACGTAATTTTTTCTAATATAGATTTCTCTGAACCCCAAAAACAAGACATTTATAATCTACAAACAAACTGGAGCTAAACCTGCACAACTCACCTATCCCTGTTCGAATCCAGGACCCTGCCATCTTCCTTCTTCCTAGAGATGATCTTTACCAGCATGGAAAACCATTGTTGCCAGGTTTCACGGGCAAAAAACTGCTGAGCACAGGCGCAGATGAGCATTTTTGGACATTTCAGCAGTAAGTAGCATGGATTATTGCAGAAGGGACTTTGCCTGTCCCTTTCTGTGATAACCACCTGCCTGGTTCTGTATTTTTAAAGTTTCCACTTTAAGTAAAACAAACACTTCTTGATTATGGTAGCCTACAGACACACATGTCAGTTTATCACGTCTTAAAGGATATCCAAACCTGAGGACAAAAAAGTAAAAAAGATTTTCAGGCTACTTTTTAGTACAGAAAATACCTATTGATCATCATACTAGAAATGCAGCGTCCACAGCATTTCCTGTAAGCTGAAAGTCCAAACAATATTATCTTCCTTTCAAACTATCCACTAATTTCCAGTTTCCTGTTTAGTGGTGTCCGGGAGACAACCATGGCTCCTTCCATAAAGTGGGGTCAGTGTAAACCTCTGTAGGCCTAACTGGTGAAATAAAAAAAATTAAGCCACAGCATCTAAGGAAAGGTAAAATTCAATCTATTTTTTTGGAATTTTGTGGAACTTCCAGTGTATTTACCTCCAATTCCACCTTCAAGGTTCTGTGTTTTTTGTCATCTTGACTGGCTGGCCCGAGATAATTAAACTCCCATACACGTGATGATCACTATCTTATTCTAAAATATACGCAGCTTAGCATATCGTGCCAAGAACAGGCTGAGTATGGCAGCATCCGAACCCAGCCTGTCAAGATAGCTGAAGTTCAGGACCAGGAGGAAAAGAAGAAAAATGAAGGCGGTGCTAGCACAACAGAACAGGCAAGTCTATTTAAAAGATTGTGATCAAGCATATTTTACTGCAGAAGTGTCATCTTGCCTGTCCCTTCTGCAATAAGGACCTGTCTTGTTGCAATTTTTTTATATTTAAAATTTAGTTTCACTTTAAGAGCAGCATGAAGAGAATGTACACCGAGCTGCACATGAGTGAGTGTACATGCTCATCATCAATGTTTCACTGATTCGCTACAGTTCTGCTCTGAGCATACCATAGTTATCGGAACCTAGTGGTGGGCACAAACAGTGTGGTCCACAGAGACTCCCAACAGGAAGGGAAGGTAGAGACAACGAACAAGTCTGGTTTAGGAAATCAGCTAATTAGGCTATTGGATTTCCTGCTAGCTTCAGAATACAAGATAAAGTTGTTAAAATGTCACATTTAGAGGACGATTTATTTTAAATAGAGACAGGCTGTTGCAACATCACCCCAAGGTAGCCATTTATTCACAAACCTGGGATTGCAAACCCCTGTAAATTTAGTATGAACAGAGATCAAATAGTAATAGAGTTTGGATCCTAGACACCAGTATCCAAAATATTACTATATTTGTATCAATGCACATATCCGTAGAGGTGACTGCTTCTCACTTGTATATAAATGTGTCAGATATTTGCTTCAGAACTGCAGGTATTGTACTTTAACAAATACCACATACTATTATCATTTAAATTATTCAAACATTTCCCATAATACTCACCAGCTAGGCAAAAAAAAAAAAAAAAACAAGTACCTTGTTCTTTGTTAAAAAGTAAGGTTTTAGTTAAGTGGAAGCCACACTACCTCATCAAGGTTCCCTGTTAAGCATGGCCCCTAATGCTAATCTAAGAACTGCATTTTGGAACACATTAAAATCAATAAGTTAGAGAAAGTATGTCTGGAGGCCACCCATTCTCTCTTAAAGCAGAACTAAATTAAACCTAAACATCCTTTCTTAAAGCAGGAACTAAATCCACATTACTCAACTGTCCCCTTTCTCTCAAAAGGCACAGTCATCATCCTATTTCAACTCTTCCTGCACATGATCTTCCGACATTTTTTTTGGCCGGGCTGGTATGACATAACTCTGCATATAAGTTTGCAGTTCATTCATTCGTAAGAGGTGCAGGGGAAGCCAGGATTGCCGGGTACCCTGGCACTGCTGACGCTGCACATGCACAGCTTAGCTTTTTGACGGAGATTCAGAGCATTCAAGCAGGTAGGGAGGATTCATGCAGAAGGGCCAACGCCTGTCCCCAGCAATAATGATCTGCCTGTTTGTGTATTCTTAAAAGCAGAAATTTATTTCCGGTTTATAGGTGCAGGGATCACCCAAGTAAGCCTTTTTTTTTTTTTTTTTTTTTTTTTTAACAGTGGGACACAGTTTGCACTATGGAACCCCAAGCTAATCAATATTACCTTCTGAACTGTTGTGCTTTGGACTTTTTTGCTTCTGTGGTTCATGTAAAACAGAGGTTGGCACACTCCAGCCTTTAGGCCAGATACGACCTAGCCGGTAGTTTGTTCCGGTCTAATGCTCCCTGGCCGATCCCGCCTAATCCTGGCCGGCAACCCGCGGTGGAGCCGGGACAAGCTACCAGAGCCGCCAGAGCTCCGAAGCCACATGGGGCTCTTGAGCCTCCAAGTTGTGGCTCCCTTCCTTATTTACTGCAGCCGGTGTTAACACTTCAGCCGCCGGGGTAAATAGGGAACATTCCCTCTCCTTCCCTATGCATTGCGGAGGGGAGGGATTTCCCTTCAGGGGGCGGAGCTCGAGAGAGAGTCCGGCCTAGTGTGCTTCTTCCCACCCCTGAAATAGCCTAGTGGCCAAAAAAGTTTGCTGACCTCTATTGTAAAACATTAAATAAAATGAGGAAAATACTAATTTAATATAGGAAGGAAGCTAAAAACAGATCAAATACATTTATGGGTATTAAAGTAGTTCCTGGAAGTCATAATCTAAACTATTATTATCTGATGGTAGTCCAAAGAGATAACTATAGATGATTTCAAACAATACCAACAGACTCCAGAGTAATGTCCCAAAATACTTAGCAATGAACAGCCCCTTTTAGCCGGGCTCCCAAGCCAGCACTTTTAAGTAACCACCCAGATGCTTTTGGGTAGTAACTGATGAGTTTGTTCACAATACAGGGGATACCACCAGCCTACAATTTTTTCCCTACCGGCTTAAAAAATAAATTGGGTTTAACACTGTATGTATTCATTCCTCACAAATCATGGTATTCACATTCTCCATTGCAGAGAACACAAAACACACAAAATTCTTAGCCCCCTAATTGGGTTTATGTACCAAGGAATTTATTTAATGTTCTTCCATTCAGGAAATCATCATTACATTAAAAGACAGCAAAGTCCTATTTTTCTTAGCAACTGGCCAACATCCAGTCAAAGATCTGACACCGCTGTTTCAAGTATCCTAAATTATGCAGCAATTCCTTGCATTATTAAACCTTGTTCTTCACGCAATGAAAAGACCAAACATTATTCCTTAAAACTACGTATGAAACTAATCTGTATGTGGTACTGCTGACGCTCTATGTGGAGCTGAAAAGTTGCAGCTTACAATGCCCATATAATATTATTTGATAGTATTGTAGCATTGCCACTGCTCTGAAAAAATAGCCAAACAATAGATTGCACTGGTTATTGCTGCTTTTCCTAAAAATGTTCTTTCTGCTGTAAGAAATGTTGTAGCAAAACGATGGAAAGATATGCATATATTTCATATGAAGATATCACTGAAAACTTCACAAACAAAAGATATACCAATGCTGATTTACATGCTCAAAAAAAAAAAAGATCTAAATAATTTTATGGGTCAGATTATTAGTAAATTTTATACATGAATATTAGACAATCTTTTTCTAGTACCTCCCTTTATTTTTGTTGTAAAAAAAAAAACTGTGGGTTACAGAGCTCAGTAGCAAAATTAGGCCCATGTATTGAAAAATACTCTTCAGTGAACAGCAACATTACATTAACAACTGATATTCTCAATTAGAGAAACAATAGTGACACATACCTGCGTGACTGTTGAAGTTTGCAAAATTGGCAAAGTTCGCTGGGGCAGCTGACTGAGGCGCAGGTGTAGCAAAGATGTCTCCTCCAAGGTCACTCAGAAGGTCAAACTGCTTCTTTTCTGGATGATGTTGATGGTGATGATGATGATGATGCTGGGGCACCTGATTGCGAGCCACAACAGGAGACTGAAAACAAGATCTTTATTAGCTGAATAGAAAGCCATTTAAACATTGGTACTTGAAGTTCCACTGTAATACTGCTGCACTACTAGAACACAAATAACTACTAATATCCATCTTTCAAAGAATTTCAGAAAACACTTAAGATGGGAAAGCTTGGCTGTTTGCATGACTTGCAGAAGAAATCTTTTGCTAAACACAGCTGTTTGTGAATACCTCATAGTGAGGATTGTATACAGTAATTGACACCACACTGCCTAATAATATGTTAAGATAAACATCTGTCCTAATTGCATTTATTAAAATATTGTACCTGTTCCGGCTTACATACAAATTCAACTTAAGAACATACCTATAGTCCTTATCTCGTATGTAAACCAGGGACTACCTGTACATATTTATGAAATGTAAAATTTCAAAAATAATAGTTTAATACAAAGGCCTTCCCTCAAGAAGAAATGGTAACATTTTTGCATCTATGTTTGATTAAGCTCTTAGAAATGCAAGGGGGCATTTGGAGGTGCTTGGACCATGAAGTTTGGAACAAGTTTAGCAGAGATCCTAGCTTGGTGTAGGGCTGCCATTCTTTGTCTAATACTTTATGGGGCTGAAGGCAAGCCTTCCATCTAAAAAGGTGACCCATATGGGGTATTGGAGTGTCTGCAGAGGGGTCACGGCTGTGTATGGACTGCCGGAGGTGAAATGGTGCACATAAACTAATACATTTTACAAACACACGCTGACTTTTTATAAATTATTAAAATTCAGAAAGGGTTACAATCAAAAAATATGTCACAACCATCTTCTATTTCATTCATATTATAAAATACACACTAAAAGGATTTTTTGAGTGCACTGAAATATGGGGCCTTGACAAATTCTGAGGATATCTGCCATAAACTAAAAAAAGGTATGTCAATATACAGGCAATATATTAGACCCATGGAATTACTTAACATAAAATTCCAACAGTTTCCTAATTGCTCGTGTTTTTCTTGTTTTGAATTCTGTGCTAAATGGATCTTGAAACAGGATTTATTTTCTGAACACACTGATCAAAACAGAGAACTCTTTTATAAGCACACAGAGATAGATGCTGATATAAAACATGTTAATCGTACAACACTATGTTAACTTTATCAGTTTTATTCCAAGGATGATTTTAGGGTTTGCTCAAACTATTGTGCTGCACTAGGTTGCCATTAATTCTCAATGGAATGCCAAATACACCTCACCAGTTCACTGTAAAAACCAATAGTGATGCACTCGCATGCTTTTCTTTTAAAAGCGCAGCATACATTTAAATGAATTGGCCATCTAATGCAGCAAATGGTGATCCTTACAGAAACTGGGTAATCAGGAGAACCTGTACTCTATAAATAAATAATCGTTCCCACAGGTGGAAGTCATCCATTATATCTCCCATATGTCACTGGTTTCAAATGAAGATGCTAGATTTCACAATTTGGGATAGCTCTTGTTAGTTAACCAATGGAATTTGTTGTAAGGCACAAAACATGAAGAAATACAAATGTTTACAATAAATGACCTATCACCACTCAGTGGGAATTAAAGAATGCACTGGAGGACATGAGACTTAGGGAAAATTCTATAACTATTCTATGTCTATACAATACACATAGAATAGTTATAGAATTACCCTCTATTACTCATTCCCTATAAGCATTAGGCTGCAGATCTCTGTGGTTTATAAACATTACACTCAAGTAACGTGACATTTCTGGGTTTTAAGCATCACGTCTGGCATATCAGTAATTTATTAAAGTAATTAATATATGGGGAATGTAACATGATGTAAATTCCAGTTACAACTTACAATATGGCAAATGTATTATTTAACACAGTTGTTCAGGTATTTTTTCAGTCCCTTCAAGGACTCAGGGCAAGCACAAGCTGAAGTACATCTCCAAGCAAAGCTTTATCTTTGTGTTAAGAGTAAAGCTACGTACACACGGCAGATTTTTATCGCCCGATAATCGGCATCGGCCAATTATCGGGCGAAAATCTTCCGTGTGTACAGTCGGTGTCGTCCATTGTTCGGATGCCCGACCTGCCGGATCCACGGACGATGGACGACAGCCGATCGTAATGAAAGGGAAGGGGAGAGCGCGCAGCAGGGTGCCGCTCCGTCGCTCTCCCCCCTCCCCTCTCCATAGAGCATGAACGGTGCTGTATGTACAGCATCGTTCATGCATCTTGCAGTCCCTTGTCGTTGGAAAGGATCGTGAAAGATCCTTTCCAACGACAAAAATTGCAAGTGTGTACGCAGCTTTAGAAAGATTTAGAACCTCTGTTAGGGTTTTATGGTCTTTCTCCTTGCTAGGAGGAGACCTCTTGTTCCACCCTGGTGATGGTTATCAATAGAACAGGAATAGAAAGAAATCTCAATGAGAACATAGATGGTCTTTCACAGACAGGCTGCAAAATGACAGCTACAATTATTGTTTGTTATTATTACTACAGGTTACCATTTCAAATTTTACCTAACCAAGTGACCATGTGTAATTTACCTGCATTTTCCGCATTTTAATAAATAGACTCTTTTATACAATTATAATGGGAACTACATTTAAATGAGTCTTAATCACCATATTATATAGTTTAAGGACCATACATAATACGGTAAGCATCTTCCAATAAAAATATGCACAGGTTTTTGGAGAAGTACCTAACCATTCTAAAACAAAGACTGGTTTTCCTTGGGCATTGTAAACGACCATACAAAGAATCTGCGTACAGACACATTCTCCACAAGCCTTGATACCAAATTGAGCACACCTTTCATTTGTCTGAATGCAAAACAACTAAATGTAAGTTTTGGTGAAAATATCATGGCTGTGATTTAGTAATGCATTTTTTTTCTTTATCATAAAATACAAGGTATTTTATGATTAAACAGCTAGTGATTGGTCATGGAGAGAAGGACATCCAACAGTACTGTTCACTGAACTAAAGGGTGTATTGTTTCTACTGATACAGTGGTGTGACAAACCGCTAAATACACAAACATATTTGTAAGCGGTTATACCTACCAAAGTGTACGTATTTCTAATAATACATGGCATGTGACTGATATAGATACATCTCTGCCACATAGAACAGCCAGGGAGAAGACCTCACTTTTATCTGCAGCATATAAAGTAACTAAAACATTTTTAAACAAGGACTTCCCTCACTTTGGGGAGATTTCTTCTGACCTTGTGTGCATATAGGATAAAACACCGACTGGGGAACACACTCTATTCAAATCAAAGATTTGGTTTGGCTTTAGATATACTTTAAATCATACAACAAAAATTATTGCCCCAAGTCCCAGAATGTAATCGTTCAGTGAAAAGAAAAATAAATCTTCCTTGTGAGAACCTAAGAAATGCTATTGATTGGCTCTTTGCACCACTTTTCTTTCTCCTTTTCAGAGCTTAAAGGATATATTATACAAAAAAAAACACCTAAATATGCATCATTTTTTCATCTTCCTGGATGTCTTCTTTTAGGATGATGTTACAACTGCAATACTCTCACTGATAACTCAAAAGAAAAAAAAGATGGCAATAAGAGAAGAGTAAAGACCTATTAGCACAGGGTAATATTGACACACTACATCATTTACTTATGTGAGAGAGTGATGCTTTGGCATATATTCACTGCAATTTTTTTTTTAGCTATCCTGGCACTAGGTAATTGTTGCAAGTGAAAAGGATCACAAGTGTTACGGGGCATGAGGGTTCAGGAAAAAAATCCTTTATTCACATGAATGCTTTGCATAATTGCAGTTATAGTTCTATCCACAAGTTTAAAGCACAGTGAGAAGACAGAACTGTACTAAATTTGGTGTGAATGAGACCCATTTATGTGAGTAATGTAGCCTAACCACATTGCAAGGCTATAACGTATACAGCAGACAATGTGTTTCAACTTTGTGAATGTGGAAAATGCAATCAAATATCAGTAACCTAAACATAAAAACAGGTCAATAAAATCTAGAAGAATATATCACACCGATGGAAACAGCACTGACTGAAGGATTCTTATCTTTATATGCTATGATTTGAAGTAATCAGAATCCTAGCAATCTGAGGCTAAACAACATATACAATTCACTTCTGTGTATCTTCCCTTGAGAGATTACGCTCGTTGTTATGCAGGCAAGTGGAAAACAGCAGTAATTATTTGTGTAGCTTGCTTACATCGGTACTTTAGGGAAAAATGATGGGGACATTCTCTTCAGCATGTATTTGAGTCATGTGATTAACAAAACTATCACTATCAGAAGAACAAGCCATTTCCAGGAAAGTGCAGGCTCCAGGGAATTGTTTAGGGAGAGTATTTAGGAAAAATTATAGCTAGAACAAGAGGTCATGCACTACAGAATAGAGTGGATGGCTGGCAGGAAAAACAAGAGGAAGTATTCATTCTCCACTCCTCCCCATGAAAAATGTGCATATGATTAAAAAAGGAACCTAAGGGAAGAAAAACAATAAAGAGAGGAGAACTGATTTATTAAATAATACCTAACAAGTAGCTTAGGATTACAAAGCTGGGTAACTTTTTAAAGCCCAATTAAACAGTTGAAAGCAGAAAAGTTCACTCATTGTATATAAAAACTAAAAGTTGTGTAAAATTTTTATTTTATTAAAAAAAATCAGCTGCAGTATGAATAGGAGAGTTTGTCCCTTGTCAGCATGCTGCAGAGTGGGACCCTTGTTATTGCTATTCCTGTTATTCCTAAGAGCCAGAGTTCTCCAATCAGGAAGATATACAAGGTTTTGCTAAATGAAAATTTTTAGGATTGATTCAGTATGGGGTGTGCCAGACCTTTGCAGTGAGACCAAGGATTCTCCACAGAGAGAAAAGTATCCACTCTGTCACCGCTGACAGGTTAACAGGCTTTGCTACAAAGGCTGGGGGCTGCTTTTACAAACACGTGGTGGGCAACTAAACACCGAGTACCTAAACTGAAAACTAAAAAATCACCAGGTGGTAGCACTATTTCACAAGAGATATGCAACTCTTGCGCAGTACATTATCCAATTAAACATGCTGCGCCCATCCCTGCAGCGATGACAGGTCCTGGACCTATTACTGCAAGGTGACAGCACAAGGTAAGTATATACCATACTTGCCGATTATGGCAGAAGTTTACCACCCACCAACGAGTTTAGATCGTCTTGAATCCATCTGAAATGTATTTGGCGGATATAAACCAAGGGTTCAACTGGGCTTTATACATGTACAATTAAGCCACCAAAAATGACTTCTTGTGCTACAATAGCACTACTACCATAAACACGAAGTAGAGTCTCTAAGAACGCAAACATTTCTAGTTTGTGGTCTTTTTAGAATCTTTTAGAAATGTTGCTAGTACTGTACATGTTTTGGAACAGTTGCGGGCAAGCGCAAAATAGCCCTGCTAACCAAGGTCATTACTAAGATTGTGTGCATTAAGAGCACTACTTTTGCAGGTACAAAATGTTTCTGTGCTGAAGCACAATGGTTCTTGCCAACAAGCCCTGTCTGACATACATATTAGAACAGCATATTAGTTTTAAAAAAGTAGATTTATAAGGCAGATTCTCTTCTCAAAAAAGCCTGACATTTTAAGTGAATCAAAGGTAGTATAATAATACTACACACTCACCTGACTAGGGGTGTTCTTGTTCAGTTGTAGAGCTGGCGCAGATTCTCCCAGGAGGGTTTTCAATGGTTTGACTTCTGGTGTACTACTTGCACTACTTGCAGAAGAACCAGATATAGAGGCATGAACAGAAGCCACTACTCTGGCTTGTTCTGGCGGTACATACCTGGAAGAAAAAAAACAGATGAATGCAAAATGATAAGTAAATTAAATGCTAGGATACAAAAAAAAAAATACAAAACCCATATATTATTTTATATTACATATGCACATAAATATGTTTCACACTAATAAACGTTTAGAGAGGTTCTAAACTTTAACTAAAACAAGTATTTGTGACGCTCTTTCTTTGGAATAACCACCAGCCAATAAGCCAGAAAGTGAGAGGAAATTTCCCCAATGAGAACAGCCAAAAGTGTTTTTTTTTCTGTCAGAGGTTGTGGCCCTTCTAAATGATATTTAAAAAATAGTGATCTTATAAAACTGTCCAGATAGACTTTAGGGAATTTTATTGTGAAAGGTCAATTATCAAAACTATCAGCATGGCTACTTATCAGCAAACATACTGGGTGGAGGAATGTTACTCCCCTGATGCATTAAGTAAAATATTTGTTAAAACATTGGTAACAGAATGATGTCCTTACCATCTCTTCTTTTCATATTTTTCTTGAAGAAACTCCTTCACTTTTTGCGGATCTCTAAAATCTGGGATTGCAGAAGACCTATCATCGAATAATCCGAGCCATATCTGTTTACACACCTAAAAAGAGAAGAAAAATATATGCAATTAAATGTTTGGTGCAGCTTGAACAAACAAGGCAAGCCAATCTGATAGTTTCCATCTGTGATGTATTTTACACAATAACTATCATTACTGTTTACACCAGTCAATAAATCACAAATAACAATTGATTAGTTTTATTGAACACAATTCTCAAACAAAACTCTCGATAGCATTAAAAATCTGACAGGAGTTCTCTCACTTTCTATTCCAAGCTAAAAACAATTTATTCTTCCATGATACAAGCCTGCATTACTTGGTATTGGATGTAAGCTAATCGCTTTCACACCCATGCTATCCCACATCTCTTTTTATGTTGTCCTATAATAAAAAGTGAAACTTTATACAAAAGACACATTGTGTGTTTAATGTTTCAGGAAGAGTCATCTCACAAAAGTCCTATAATTAAAATACCTACATAAATCCAACCAGGCAGATATTACCAGTGTTTTTCTGTGGCAGCCATAGCTGGATTTATTTACACAACAGTATTGTATTCCACATTACCTCCAACAACATAGGACTGCTTTGTCTGTTTAATCAATGAGCCTGCTACAGCATCTGGAATTGGCACTAATCATGTTATTTAGATGAAAAGCAAATATTTCCTGATTTTATTTCTCTATTGAAGACAGTCAAATGGAGTTATAATTGTTTGCAGTGTCTCAGTAAAAACGTGTAAACCTTTGAAAACATTTGACCTCAGTTGCCCTGCGTGCGTCATATACTGGTGCTGCAATGGCTTCTGGATAGTAGGTCTGTTCTATATAACACGGATTCAAAATGGAATGCTAAGAGACCAAGCCATGCTGTATTTTATTATGTATGCTTTGTGTATTTAGCCGAGATATAAATCCTAATAAGTAACCCCTTACCCAAGTGTGACCTGTCATGTCTTTATAATCTGTTCATGGAGTTCAACCCCAAGAGAAATAAATGTTTTCTCCCTTCAGGGTTTGCACTGAACTCTCCACACAGGCACTTATGGCAGCCATCAGGCAAAAGCCCCAAAGGGAGAGCAATTTCTCCTAAGCAAACCCAGAAATGCTGCAGGGAGAATCAAGACAGATAATGGCAAAGACTAGAGATTGGAGATTTTATACCTTTTTATATGCTTTTATACCTCCTCGAAGCGGCATAAACCCTGAAGCACAGCGTTCTGAACAGTTAGAGATTCAAAGATGACAAGACATGATTGTATCAGATGAATAAGTGGAAAACAAGGGACTATTGCTAGAGAAAAAAAAGGCACTGGGGTACCTGTCACTTCCTATATATTATCACATTTATGACAGTTAAAGCTTATTTAGGCCAAGTCGACACTGATTGTTTGCCCAGCTTTAAAGCTAAGTGTTTAAATGCCCATGTATGAAATTCCCATTCATTGCAGTGGGCCAGTCCACACCAGGGAGTTTGGGGGCAGCATAAAAACTTTACAACTTCCTTTTTATAACTGCTTGTACGGGTCTATAAATGCCTATAATTGCTTCAATTTATAAACGCTTCCATTGAAAACAAATAGAAACGATACCAGGCGTTTATTAACACTTAATCTATTAATCCACAACAAAATTTGGATTTAAAAGCCTGCTTTAAAATGCATAAAAATGCTTACAAAAAAAACATAAAAAGCTTTCTGGTGTTTAATAAGAACTTTTAGGCTAGTTTTAAAACTGGGAGTTTATAAGAATTTTAAAAAACAATCCGTGTAGACTTCACCTTAGCGTGGCACCTCTCCAAGAAGAAAAAGGGTTATTAGCCTGCCAATAAGATTTTATGGATTGCAGAATATTCCAAGTCTCTCAAGATAACACAAGAGTCTAGCAACGTTTTGTTCAAAGATTATCTATGTGCCATAATAAATATCTGTAAAATATAATAATTTCTCTGTGACTGTGCACTTCTTTTGCTTATGGGCCACCCACATACTGGAAATCATTACTTTGGCATGAATCCTACCCTGAATTTCCAATACCCATAAACATGCTACTAGCTGAGAAATGTCCTAACCCAGATACAACCTTCTTTATCTTTTTTAACAGAGCATTTCAAAGCCCCTTTGTAGTTGGTTCTGGTATGTTTTTTGCTTTTGCAGGAAGATCACAGGAGGAAACAAAAATCACAGGAAGCAACAGAGAGTGGAAAATGCAGTGGAAACGACCAACCTGCAACTATGGCAAAGGTCAGACAACTGTTGGGAGCCGTTCTTCATGGTCTAAAAGTTTTTAATTTAGGACTCCAAGACATACTGTTCTTTGCCTTCACAAAATTCTAATGTAAATTTTCAAATAAAACCAACACAGAAAAATTGTAGTGTACCCACACTATTTTATGAGAACTACAATCGACGTATTAAAAGTGTAAAGCACACAAAGTATTCAAAGATCATCGGGTATACACTGCAAGAATGAACCAGACATGTGCATGGCTTAGATATTCAACTACACAACATAGAAGTGAAAGAAAGCCAAAGCACGGCATAGGTGAGCCAAAACATCTAGCGGATTTACAAGCGTGCAACTGCTGAGTTCTTTCTATGGTAAAGACAAATATATGCACAAATGCAAAGAATACCATTTAAAAATTAATTTTCTGTAGAACTGCAGATCAGTTTACAAAGGCGGTCTACACTTTAACTGAAAGTTGTCTCTCCAAAGCATCACCAAGAAGATGGGTAATCCTAATGTACAAAAATAATGAGCACATCAACTAATAGTGGGGCAAATAGAGAAAAATGCTGTAGCCCTTATCCACAGTTAGTCGGTAAAATCCCAATATAGTTGCTATGTTTAGAAACTGGCTGGACTTTATCTAATGATCTGCGGATCCAAGATAGTCTAATAGATAGTAACCAGCTAGGAAGCTTCCTACGGAGTTTCCATTCTAGTATATAAACTCGTCAGAAATTTTATTTACCAGGAATATTTGATAATATAGATAAGGTGAAAAAGCAGACTGCATTCCTTCCAACAGCAAAATGTAACATGAACAATATGAGTACCCACCGCAAAAACAAAGCATTCAATGTTTACTAACATGCAATCAATTCAATCAATCAATTTAGCTGTGTTGTAATCAATTCCTTACAATTAAAATGGCATAGGAAGTGGAAATAAAAACTTCATAACCAGAACAAAAATGAAACAAACTGAACAGAACCTCACACACCGAAGAAATCCACCAAAAATGTTAGTGATCTAAGAACCAAAACAACTGTAGAAACCAAAAATTTTAGCTACAGAAACCAAACATGAAAATCCTTTAAAATGTTCTTCTGGCCTTAGGGATGTCTGTTAAATAAAATAAATGTGTCCCTTTTCTGCTTCAGGATGTAAAAGCGTCTGTATTAAATAATTACATTGGTAATTTAATGACATGCAAGTGGCCCTTATAGAAAAACATTCAGTTGGTATTGTCACGATAAGACAACGCCATCTAATTTTCTGCAGGCTTATTTAACATGCATTAATGTGTCAAACAATGATCCTGTCTATACTAATGAGATGTTTATTGAATACAGAAGTTTTTTTCAGCCCTGGCCATTTCAGCATCACTCAATAACACTGCAGCCCCCTAGGACCAGCTTTTCCTATGGCACCGTTAAAAGATGTTTTAGATATATAAATGTAAAGGTCAACTAAATGTAAAAAAATTCATTTAGCAGCCTATTTTATGTTTGTACAACACAAGCTCGTTTAATCAAGCCCAGAAGACTGGCAGGCAACAAGCAAGGAACCAGCATTGGTGCCCATACATACACCCATATTCATCTCCAGGTTCCCAAATCTTGCAATAACAAGAATGCACTACTTCACATTGCCAGGATCCTGGTGTGGAGCTTAAAGAAGTCAGAGAACAAAGAGTTTGAAAACCTGGGGAATAAAAAGCTGGATTTTTTTTTTCTCTTTTTATGGCTTTCCTGTTTTGTTATAAAGGGGTAGGGGACTGCCATGTAAACCAAGCTTTGATTTGAGTACACTGTCTACTTTAACAGTGCACAGTTCTTTATAAAACTCTGCATGTCTTAATTGTTTCAGGTGTATTTTAGTTTCCCTGTTAAAATGCACAAAAATAAGAAAGCTGTTGGTAATTAATTAAGAATTAATTAAGAAGCAGCATTTCAACCCGCAGGAAATCACAGTAGTCTAACTGGGCATCTTGTACAGTTGCTTCCTCTGGGTTCAACACCTAAATTTTGCACAAGGTATTTACTATGTTTATAATTATTGTATTTAATTATAAAAAACATGACATTGTACTTTTCTCACTAGCATGACTTTATAACAATCAATCAGTCAAGAACCAGAATGCAGACAGAGAGAGACAGACAGAGAGAGAGAGAGAGACAGACAGACAGAGAGAGAGAGAGAGACAGACAGAGAGAGAGAGAAAAAAATTCATTTAGCAGCCTATTTTATGTTTGTACAACACAAGCTCGTTTAATCAAGCCCAGAAGACTGGCAGGCAACAAGCAAGGAACCAGCAGTGGTGCCCATACATACACCCATATTCATCTCCAGGTTCCCAAATCTTGCAATAACAAGAATGCACTACTTCACATTGCCAGGATCCTGGTGTGGAACCTAAAGAAGTCAGAGAACAAAGAGTTTGAAAACCTGGGGAATAAAAAGCTGGAATTTTTTTTTCTCTTTTTATGGCTTTCCTGTTTTGTTATAAAGGGGTAGGGGACTGCCATGTAAACCAAGCTTTGATTTGAGTACACTGTCCTTCATAAAACTCTGCATGTCTTAATGTTTTCAGGTGTATTTTAGTTTCCCTCTTAAAATGCACGAATAGTTCAGCACAAAAATAAGAAAGCTGTTGGTAATCATTAATAAAGAAGCAGCATTTCCAACCGCAGGAAATCACAGTAGTCTAACTGGGCATCTTGTACAGTTGCTTCCTCTGGGTTCAACACCTAAATTGTGCACAAGGTATTTACTATGTTTATAATTATTATATTTAATTATAGAAAACATGACATTGTACTTTTCTCACTAGAATGACTTTATAACAAACAGTCAAGAACCAGAATGCAGACAGAGACAGAGACAGACAGACAGAGACAGACAGACAGAGACAGACAGACAGAGAAAGACAGACAGACAGAGACAGAGACAGAAAGAGACCACTTTTACATGAAGCCTTTTGTCAGGACATAAAACACTAGATACAGAGATAATGCATCAGTTATTACATGCACAGTTTATACTCACTTCATTTCCATGTTTCTGAAGGAATTCTATTTCTTGTTGTGTAAATGTTGTCATAGAGATTGACTTCACTCTGTGGGGTGGATTCAAACCGCGCCTGGACAGGGGGGGTGAGAAATAATAAATAATAAAGGACTGTTAAAATAGCCAAACAGAAGATACAGTAATTAGCAGCTTTACAGAACCATACCTTTGATCTCTATTTTACCCATTAAATAAGCAGTCATTTTTTGCCTAAGCCCTGCAGATCCTGGGAAGATCACAATGTTGTCTAACACAAGGAGGCTGAAATGTGTGAAGGCATGAATGTCTAAAATCAACAGCAATATTCATATATAATATGTTAACTTTTCCTGGGGTATTCATATACAATGTGTGGAAAATTTGCTACAGAAACGTATAACAGCATTAGGGGGCTGATGGCATCACTACAAATTAAGGGAGCCCATGCAAACAGAAATAAAGAAGTGTTTATTTTTTTTTTGTAGTAAGGGTTTATCTTGTAGTAAAGTACATTTTCCTGAACATCAAGTCACTGATCTAAACTGAACTAACTCCCACACTGCACATATTTTCTAGGTTAGAGACTAACTAAACAACTCAGCAGCCTGCATCCAAAAAATACAACAGCAATGGCAGCATACCTATTTCTGTCCGCACAGGTTCCCTTTAAATATCAGGCACCTGTATTGTGGCTTATGCAGAAGCTTGACCTCCACTTAACACATAAGGTGAAGGGTCAGAAATAGTCATTTCTCCTTACTGGGGGTCTGATTTATTAAAGTTCTCCAGAGCTCGAAAGAGTACACCATTAGTAAGGCTGGGTGACCCAGCAAATCTGGAATGGATTTCCTAAAAAATTTTTGCTAGCAAACATTTTCAATTCTGGACAAGATCCATTCCAGGTTTGCTGGACCACCCAGGTTCACTGGTGAAAAAGTGTATACTCTTCATCCTTGGGAGAGTTTAAAAACAATCAGGATAAAAAAATAAAATACATCAGGCTCAGTGACTCAACTGTGAAAAATACCCAACCAACCAAAAAAATGACATTAAGGTACTCCACAACAAAGTATTTGTAAATTGCAACCATGATGACATCAGGAAGTATAGTTAATAATTTACCTATGATTAACCAGTTATATCATATAAATGTTTTACATGCATCTTAAAAACAGTGTCTAGCTCAATTTTCAGAATAAAAGATCATCAGCAGTTTAAATCCTGAGAGGCACTTATATCTTCTCTAAGAGCTTTAACATGCAGGTAAGAGTGTGAGATATAACTGCAAACATGGAACTATTATCTGAACAATGTGTATTTAACAAGTGCTTAGAATATTTCCCTTTAGGTGTTCTACACAAAAAAGCAATATTTTAGAGTATGTGACCCTTGTAAATGCCCTGAGAGAATGAAAACTTCCAGAGTTACTTTTACCCACATAACTTTGCTAGGAGGGCATTTTTAGCGGTCTTCCTGATAATTTGTGAAACGGCCAGATCTGCAGATTCACCCAGTGCATTCGGGAAAATCAGTAGGTGGATTTCTTCCCTGCTGGGATGCTTACTAATTGTTCCCCAAGTCTACAAACCTCTCAATATTAATAAACAAAAAGTAGGTGATGCAGATTTCATTGGGAGCAGAGGTGCTCCTTGCAGTATCTCATAGTTGTGTGCCCGCCGCTCAATGCCTACCCTTCTAGTACCTTTGAAGGACAAAACACAACACCAGAAAACCTCTCCCCTTTAGTGGTTTTCAAATGCTTGATAAAGCCCAAAAGGCCACTGTAAAAGACGAGTAACAACTACTAGCAGTTGCCGCAGTGTGTCCAGGTAAGTGATAACTGCTCATAAATTCGACCATCCATCTAAACAAGCTTCTATTGAATGTTTTCTTTATGTTTTCTAGTGAATGTTCCAATTCAGGTAAGAAAAGAAATATGCTGGTAGTCCTCACCAAAAAGGTACCCAATAACGTTTGGATTTACCCTGGGCTGCAGTGTCAGTGTTTGTATGCAATAATTGCTTCTGACAACAGAGCTCCACATTAACAGCTACCTTCTCTCCTCCAAATAGAAAAAAAAAAAAAAGGTGCTGCTTTGGTCCATCATGGTGAATTTTAGTAATTCTCCCATCCAAATCAGGTAGCAATTTGACAGCAAGGTAAAAAAGGACTACTAAATAGATGGAAATTTTACAGGATAATATAAGCGTCCCCTTGCAAGTCCTGAACTATGGAGAAATGTAGTTTCATACATGATTACATTTAGTTAACTAGACCTATCACCAAACAACGAGCCAAATGAAAGAAAAACGATGTGTTTACAGTAAATTAGTAAAAATGGATTTATTACATTAATAGAGCAGTCAAATAACAGAGATTCTAAGAATACATACCCAGGCACTGGTAAAGCAGGGCCTAACATACCTTGTAAAAAAAAATTGCTAGAAGGGTGCTTATTGCAGAAGGGACAGCCAATGTCTCTTTTGCAATAAGATAAAAGTACCTGCCTGACTGCTATTTATTTATTTATTCACATTATTATGTGTTTACACTAAAGAGAACTTTTGTAAACATATCAACTTAAATGAAAACTTTTTGTAATGTATAATCCTGAATAACTATGTACAAATGTCAGATTGTATAATAGTGCAATTTGACATCACACCTGCTCACTGAGGTTTAATCCTATTTCAGGGGATACTTTTTTAAGTCATATCTATGAAATTGGAATTTAACATATTGTATTATTTAATTACGATTTACATCAGGAGTTAGTACATTTTGCGGACTAGCTGCTGGTACCTAGAAATTGTTTTCGACTTCACAGCCCTAAGTAATAAAATAAAGCAAACCTAGAAGTATTTGGTATATATTATAATATATTGGAATATCCGGGTAGTTGTTTGCAAACTAGATAAATATAATTTCTTCTACAATTTCCTGCCATTAATGTTTTTTCAGATGTTACATCTTTGAAAAGTAAATGGAGGATGATCAAATATAAACGTGGAGGATAAAAGAAGGAAAAAAATTTCTCCTACTAAATACTAAACAGGAAAAGGAGACTTCTCATTTTAAAGCATTAGATAAGGAGAAGGAAGAGGACAAAATGCATCAGGAAGCAGCAGACCGTGTCTGCAGGTTACATAGAGATGTATCTGCTTTATATAGATGTTAAGTGGAAGTTGTGTTCAGCACAAACTTGTTTCTAAATAAAGGGAGGGAAAACTTATCTATAAGACAACCTACTACAAAATGTCTTTTGCAATTGCAAATTTAAAATAAATACTAAACTGTACCATATTACCCATGCACCACCTAGTATATGGTACAAATATTCTTCAAAATCCATAGTCATATCACCAGCTATCCCTCTGAGTGGATAATAAAGTCATATTGCTATTCACACAGTGGAGAGCCATTTTTATTTGAACAGGAAGCCAATTAACCTAACTGCATATTTTTGGGATGTGGGAAGAAAGCTATGCAAACACACAGGGGACCCTACAAACTTCATGCCGATAGTCTCCTGGGTGAAACCTGAACATGGATCTGACCCAGTGTCGCACTC
>NC_092861.1:30861372-30938028 GCF_032062135.1 Pyxicephalus adspersus | reverse complement strand
GCTAGGGGGAAAAAAAAAAAAAAAACATTTTTGGGATGCAATTCTATTAATTGATGTCCATGCAATTCCTCGTAAATCATGTTCCCTGCTGCTCTCTCAAATTGACAAAATCTTCGGCATACTTTTTTTTGTTACTTTCACACTACTACAGCAACACCCCAGAGGTCATAGCTGGATTAACTCTTGTTTTCCTTTTGTAAAATCAACATCTTAACATTCAGCTGGGAAGTTGCAAAAGAACTTCCCTTTATCAACTGAGCAAGCGCTGACAGAGCAGAAAAGATATGTTCAGGTTTTTGGAGATGCTAAAGAGTTAAATTAACTTAAAATGTATGTAAACCTAATCTTCTAAATTTCACACATACTTTAATATGCTAATATAATTTCAAATGTAACTTTACTGCCTTTATCTTGCTGTGCTTGTTGAGTCATTTTCAATTCTGGTGAGACCATGATATGCGTCTGTATCTATTGCTTATGAATTCAGAATGGACTACAAGAGTCCATTTAACACGCACAGCAAAGACGTGTCCTGGGTACTGGGTCAGGCAATGCAGCCATAAATAGAGTAAACGCATATAGACGGATGTGAATGTAGGACATCCACATTACCGGAATGTGGCAAAAGATTTTTTTGTCACTTATTAGGAGCATCATGATCTTGTGTCAGAACAGGTATGCCTGCTCCCAGGTGAAATGGAAATCTAGCTCAATATAAGAAAATTCCCCTGAGCTTTGCATGGAATGATGAGCACAAGCAGAGAAATGCAAGCTGAAGAGAACGGCCAGAAGCATCACACATAAATCTGTCTGCTCCAGGTGAATCCATCACCAGCTAAGACACAGAGAGATGAGAAATCAAAGTCAAACCAAAGGCATTTCATGCAGGCAGCAAACAACACAAAGACAACTATTAGGCTGATTTAATAAGAATGGTTTGCAATAGGCAATACACTGCAGGGAATTTTGGCTCACAACCCATAACGACAGTACATGCAAGCCATCACTTCTATGTTCAGGACATTGTCTGTCATGGGCTGATGAATGGAAATGCTCCTCAATTAATCTAAAACAGATTTAGTAATTTATACATTTTAGGTATATTGTATATTTGCAGCATTTTGCAACCATTAGAAGTCAATTGCTACTACATACTACCATATACTTCGAATCATAAGATAAGCCAATTGTTGAGTAATTATTGCCAATATTAGCGATTGATTTCCAGTCACTTCATAAGAACAACCACACTACCAAAAACTTGTCACTGATGTGGACATAGAATTGGATATATTTTCCCATGTTAAATAAAATGCATGCTAATAGAACATGTACAGGTATTTATTAGCTCTCAGGGGTCACAGCACTCCTGAAAACGACCTCAATTCCAGAGCAATGAAATCATCTTTGGTCAAAAATTATCTAGGTTTAGCATCTACCTCCATTCCCGAAATAAGATACTAGCTCAGAGATGACACGATAAATCTTGGTGTCTATGCAGTTCTTGGCTGTGCTGCAACATGCATCTTCTGCTACTTTTCACCTTTTCCACAATGATAGGAGACTATGGTAATGTTTCTTCCTGCCTTCAGCAGACATCACTAGGCAAAAATCACTTAACGATTAAACTTTATTTATAAACCGGCAACATAATACACAGCACTGTATATTTAGTTTATTGCAAATGAAAAATACTAACAATGTGACAGGAGAAGCTTTGCATTTATTATTGTTGGAATAGAAAGTTTATTTAAATATATTTTTTCATGTGTATTGGAGCTAGGACAAAGAAGAATTTTTATAACACTACTGTTTGCTTCATAACAAGACCCAGCCAAGTTAAAGCACGTGTCCACAGAGACAAGTCACTTCTGCATGTTTAAAAAAAAACCCATGCTCTTCATTTGCATAAATTAAGAGTGATTTTCTGTGTTTTACATAACCTAGTAAAGTATTTTTAACTTTTTGACACTTTTACAGGAAATATACAAATGTGCTTCTTTCTGTACAGATATGTAGGTGCTGCACAGTTCACGCTACATTCTTTTTACATTGATCCCCCTGGGTGGGGGGTTTCTGGTAAGTATACGTAAAAGTGACTGAAAACAAATGATGTGCTTTAGATGCAGGCCTTAGAACAGGGAAAGTGCAAACATAGGCCAATTGCTGAAATACAAATTAATAGGTTGTATGACCTGAGAAAAAATAGGTAGCCCTACTCATATGGTTTATAAATTCATGCTTCCCTGCCAGACACTACAAAGTCCTAACAAATTATTTTACATTGAAGTCAAAGCAATAGGGCTTGGGCATATAGGGAACATATGACCCTAAACTACCCCTAGCCTTAAACCATTCAGTGTTTGGTGTTCAAGTGGCAAAGCACCAGGACCAAAAATAGGGCACATGGGTCAGTATGAAGGTTCCAACCACCAGTATAAGGTTGGTATGTTCCTGGAATCTTTACAAAGCTTCAAAGGAATTAGGATGGGAGACATGTTCAGAAAAAGTAAGACTTTGGATGGCTAACAAAAATACATAAATGGTTTTCTTTAAGCATGTGTAAATAGAGGCCCGAGGCACAGACACAAAGCCAAATCAGATTTAATTTGTTATGAATGATTAAAAAAAGTCATGCTATATATATATATATATATATATATATGGACCTCTAAAGTACAGGAAAGTCTTTAATGATTACAAAGTGTAGAAAACAAAACAATGCCTGCTCTGATGCTTTGGTAATAGGTAAAAGTTTTTTTTTTTTTGTTTTTTTTTTGCAGGCATGCATAGCCATTATAGACCATTGGCCTTATATGTCAGCAGAAAACAAAAATCTGCAACCACTGTTTTGTTCCTCAACGTCTTTACTTATTATCAGGGACATAGCAGAATAAAATATCCCTGCACATTGGCATCCCTTGTTCTGCACAAGATTATAGGTAGGTCACATATCAGGGAAAAAATGTCTTTGTGTTTATAGACAGACCATTTTGTGAACCTGTACGAGTAGTACCAGGAATAGAATAACGTTGGCCTCAGATAATAAGCTTCATCTTAATAATAGGCCATAATAAAATAGATGTAATGTACTTTGAACATTTTTCTCATTTCAATGCCTTACATAAGTCAGCTTCTCTCTTGAAAAAATAAGCAAGATGTTTTTGGGTGTAGTCCCCCTTCTGTACTATGTCATGCCCGTGGATTTTAAAGCAAACATTTATAGTGGACATTCCAAAAATGAATGCCAATGAACAGAATGATCTATAGGGATGTTGGCTAAGAGGTGATGCAGCTCCTTTCCTGAATGAGTAGCATCATTGTACGTGTACCCTGCGGTACAAAACAGAGGTGAAATGTACATTCTGTCCAGCTGCTTCTTTATATCCCTCAGGAATATAGAAAGCACAGAAATGTACAAAAAATACGTTTAATGCAGGAAACCACTTGAATTGCTGGAATTCCTGTCAGCCTCACAGCACTGGGTGGGAAGGAGCGTGCAAAAAAATGTGTCAATCTTTCAATCTGAAACTATAGGTGCCTACAGAGAACATTTGCTAAATAAACTGCTCAATTAAAATATTTTAGGTTTATAGGCCCTGCTCAGTTCACTGCAAAGTTTTTTTTTTATTTTTATTGGTTTAATCTTAAGCTAATCTTTCAAGCATCTTCATACTACAATGATAGCATTCATATTCACATTTTTTTTTTTTTTGTTAGATCATTTAGTTGGGGGATTTTCCATGATTGCACAGCTGAATGGTCAATGTCTATGGGCAACTTTAACTTGGCAATACATGAGCAGTCAAGACCTCAGAAAGAAAGATTTTATTCAATATTTGCACTAAAAACATTCACATATTTTCCTGTAAAGTCAGGTCACATAATCCTGCAGATCTGCTTTTGATTTGGAAAGCTGCAGCCAATTTCATTACTGTAGCAACTGACAAAAAAAAAACATAGTTGCTGCAGTTAATTCAGCTTCCTAACTGATATTTGGCTTTGATTGAAATCTATTTTAACCACCAATGTTAACTACAAACAATTGCCACTCTAAAACAAGCTTTGTGACTATTCCCAGCTTTCCCAAACTGGAGTGAGAATATTTGCTATTGAAAACCCAGGAGGAGGAAGAGCTGGCACATCTCTATGTGCTGCAAGGGCTCAATGAACTGAACTCCCTGCACGTCAAATGAAAAAATAAATATGCAATAAAAAAAATTCTTGCTTATTTTATCCTATTTAATCTTGATCACTGTGGCGATCTTTTTTTTTTTTTTTTTTTTTTTTATAGTGAATGCAGCATGCCAAGCCATTGTGACACATCTAGGTATTACCATTTACAAAGGATTATAGGACTCTCTCTGACAATCCTATGATTTCAATGGGGCCATTTTTATTCAGGAATCAGGTTCAGAGTCTACCTCAAGATGTAAATCCTGATGCCTACAGAGTTCCTGGCTGTATTCACAAATCTGTCACGGCTACTAACTCCTCAGCTCCCGACTTTCTGAACGGTAAAACGTTGCAGTCCGATTACTGGGAAACTTAAATGTCTGCAGAAGACGAAGAGCATCATCTTAAACCAGGCAAAGTTGCTGAATGGATTTCATTGCTGAAGACTGATTTTTGCTGTATAATGTAGCATGTAGAAATGTATAAATTTAGGCATGTAAAGGTATTGACAGGTCCACTTTAAACAAGCTTACTAACCAACAATTGCATGGGCTGCAACAAGATTAAAAAAAGAAATTGGCTAAAACGGGTAAACTCAAATCCGGGCCCAATTACAAATTCTGCCCGCTGTTATAACAATGTGACTTTGTAAAAGGTAAACATTAACAGGGTTTTTAAATACACAAGAAATGTGGAACATGTTGACATTTTCATGAAAGTAAAACACACCACAACCTGTTCGCTGAAAACTGGTTCATCAAGAGAAGGAAATACTGCACAGAACAATCTAGCATGTTCCAAAGATAACCTGTTCTTTCACTTTGTTTAAAGATTCATGGAGTCCAATGTGGAAAATGGTTTTGATTGTGCTAACACAATGTAGCCTAGCAGACTAAATAAAAAGAGAAATGTTATAAACACAAACATGTACAAAGCCTATAGAGCAGACTCTCAGATACAGGTCTCAGCCTGGCTTTGGACAAACGAGCAGTTGCTGTGTATGTACCTATAGACCAGGTTTACATATGAAATCAGACAAGGAAGCTTTTCAATTATGGAATCTGAGTTCAGGTCTTTTCTGCCAGGACAAGATAGAAACAATATAAGTCTGCCAATCCTTCTACATGTGCCCAAATGTAAAAAAAAATAAAAATAAAAATAAAAGTTCCTTTTCACATAAAGGACTGCACAATCAGAATCAGAATCATGGAGATCTTATACAGAACTGTTGAGTTGCTTCTGAAGTCACAGGCCATCATTCTTTAACATGTGTTACTCTTCAGAGGACCAGTGACCTGGAACAAGCATGCGGCCTGCGAAGTGCTGGAAGAACTAATATAAACATACATGTCCCAGGTCAGTGACCAGATAGCGGAAGAAGGATCCTTTCATCATGACTTGCCTAGATATGGGGGGGCACTAAAACTGCACTGAAGTCTCCCGGAAATCGAGGACCATGATAAGTACTACTTAAGACACCCCAAGTCAGTATCATCTACAGAGCATCTACACCTGTCTAATTTCAATCTAGTTTTCCAGTAATCAGTAGTCAAATTTTTTAATAAACTAAAAGAGTGAATTCAAGTAAATACTACCATGTTCTCCTCTCGTTTAAATGGGTTTACTCTGGGCACTTGGGTTTCCTTCCACATCCCATGGATTGGGAGTCCCCTTTAAAGGACAGTTAGTGACATGACTATGGACGACGTGAAGAGCTGCAAAATGTAATGACGTCCTCACTCATAACCTCTCTAGAGCTGCCCCAACTCTCTGGAATGGTCTTCCTCGTCCTATTCGGCTTGCTCCTACTTTCTGCTCATTTAAAAGAGCACTCAAAACACCATTTTTTTCAAACTTGCCTACACATCTTCTTCTGTCTTTTGAAACCATCGCTACTTCCCACCACTACATATCTCCCCCATCCTATTGTGTGTAAATTCCCCCACCTACTAGACTGTAAGCTGTTCGGGGCAGGGTCCTCTCCTCCTGTATCACTGTCTGTATTAGTCTGTCATTTGCAATCCCTATTTAATGTACAGCGCTGCGTAATATGTTGGCGCTAATATATAATAATAATAATTGTCCTTGTGCATTTCACAAGGGAAAGGTAAATTAATTCCTTATTCACAGATTACTAAAGTAAAATGATGACTGTTTTTAATTTTCAGCTGTGACAACCAAAGAGAGCAAAATATATTATAAAGGGTTTCAAATAGTAATTGTGCGACATGCTTTATTACTTAAAGCCAGAACTACAAAGCAGTAGGGATAGCTGAACCACAATTATAGTGCTGGATAAATTATAAAGCACAGAGATGTGTTTTACAGATAAGTCCAACACTTTGCCAGCTTTGGGAGTCTGAAAACGGCACTAATAATTGAATGAGTCAGACAGAATAAAACAAAGCAGAAGCAGCACCCATCACATGACCTGTCACTTCTGGTTTTCTTCCAATCACAGAGCTCCCTTTGATTCCTTAACTCTGTGGGGCTTCATCAGCTATGAATCATGGCCCAGGTGTTGGTGATGAAGCAAAGTAATAGTGAAACCTATATCGTTCTAAACTAGTGCTTCAAAAAACTTAACCTTTTGTCATTTATGTGAAATCCCATTTGGCTCTCAGAGGTTTCAGATGTGCAAGATTACCATCGACTGACCCAATGTTCAACCATCATGTGTGACCCCCATCCAATACACCTACTACATCCTGTTGACATCTGCACATTCAAATTGTTCCATCTACAATACAATGTTCTGCTTGGAGACAACAGAACAAAAGGTCAGGGAAAAATACCTGGACTGGAAGATACGGAACTAAAGTCCCACTTTAAAAAATTCATGAGCAGGAATGTCGATATTGCAGAACAGGACAGCCAATTTCCCTTCTTCAATATTCTGTCTAACCTACCCGATCATGCTGGGGAACTGTCAAACACTGTTAACACCCCTGCTTAAATTCCTGATGAGCTACCAAAAACAACGCCATTCTCATCCCATGTTATAAAGAGAATGTTGGAGGGTTTGGGTTATAATGCTGCTCCTCCAAGATACAGTACGCCGATACCCTAAAGCAGAAAATGTGTCACTGGAGGTATCAGCACATAAAAATAGGGCAATACAAAAAAAAATCAAGCTGCAAAATATTAAAATTTTGTTCTTGGAGTAGGATACAATTTGATACAAGTATGAGAAGAAAACAGCAGATCTTTATTACATAAAACATGACTTATCATTTGAACAGCAGACAAAAATATATAGCACCAAAAACTGCCAGTAATCTGCTTGCCAGGAACAACTTGTCCATCAGTATTTCTAATCATCAGCATGAAGATTTGATCTGTGGCATTTACATTGCTTTCCCCAGAAGCTGGAACATGCAGACAAATTTAACAAAACCGAGCGCTGAAATTCAAAGCTGCAAGCCTGCAACCCAGAAACAAACACCAATTCAGAGTGATGGTGTATTGTGAAGAAACATTGGCTGAAGAACACAAATGTGAGGAATGGCTGCCAAATCATCACACATCACAACATGTTGTGAAGGATTAAAGCCACCTCAATAGCTAATTAGCACTCGGGTTCTTCTATCGAATAGTATGACGTGAATACGGAGAGAAATGGAACAAGTGACCAGTTCATGGGAAAGGAGAAGCACAAAAGACACAGCGGACAATTCCAATGCCAAAGTCAGTGTAGTCTGGGACGGGATGGTAATGAGCTTCTCCAGTCAAGCACCAACAGACTGCATTTTGTATTTCTCAAAGTGTATTGTATAAACATTCTGCATGAAGCTGGGCTGGTTGTAAGCGACTGGTTCCTAGCAAACACAAGTGAGTGTTGTGAAAGGTTTAACTTTGCCCTAGGGACATGGAACAACCACAGTTTAGAAGGAAATCATCGGCATAAACAACTAACATGCAAACTGCCATCAAACTGGTAATATTTATCAATAGGTAAGGGCAAAATTTTCCTGTAAAAATCTTATCTTCAGGTGACCTAAAAATCAAGTTTTGTAAATTCATAAGGTTTTTCTATGAGGCATAATAAATGGCTATTTATTTTTTGTAATGTATCAACTCCTTTGTAGATTGTAAGCTCTCCAGGGCAGGGTCCTCTCCTCCTCCTGTGTCACTGTCTGTATTTGTCTGTCATTTGCAACCCCACTGAATGTACAGCGCTGCATAATACATTGACGCTATATAAATCCTGTTTATCATTAATATTAAGCTAAGCTCCCAAATGTCTCCAGAAGAAGTTACTGCAGCACACGTCAACAATTCCAATGAAATATTTATCTATGCATTGATCAATGTGTGGGGGACATGAAAGATGGACATTCCAAAAATGAGAGCAGAAGAGAGGGAGCCTTTATTATTACACCTTGATGTTTGCTATATTTCTTCCACTATACATGCCTCGTTTTGTTTAACTGAACACATGCACATAATAACACGTGACCAGTATATAAAATATACTATAATATAGATTATAAAAATCGCCAACCAATTAGTTTTGCAGTTGATCAGCTCAGCTGGAAAACCTAACCTCTGTTCTGTGTAACCTTGATAAGCCCTTCCATAAATGGGAACATACAGCTGCGAAATATTGATAAATACGGGCTTTCAGATTAGGACTTGAGGGTTAATGAATATGCAAAGAGTAAATGTCCAACATACAACATGGTTCCACATAAACACACTATCTAATGCCAGAAATCACCAAGCTATCAATTAATGGATACAAGCTTGCTTCGTTTAGCACAAATGTTTAGAATAAAGCCCTGTGCCTAGGATCACTAGGTGCCTAGCTACCATTCACATAACCGATATGAGGTGCATAAACTCTACTAGCAAAATATAACATAGTAGTACATTGATTACACCACCCAGCAACTAATTTTGTTCTTTAATACTGCATCATATAAATTTATTATATAATCTGCATTAGAAGCTGCACCTCAACGAACGAACGAGTTTTCAGTAAGCATCTTGCTGGACCTTTCCACCAGCCATGTTCTGCTTGCACTGGAGAGAGACACAGAGATGACATTGACAGGGGGGAAGAACAGGGAATACAAAGTATGGGGAGCCTTGTAATATCAGTGTTGATATTGCAATATCAAGACATGGCAGTCACTGGATCACCTTTACAAAAGATGCCAGGGCAACAGAAGGCAGATTATAAGGGTTAAGACCCTAAAGAAAGTAAAAGTACCTACAGTAAGTAAACCACAACAGATCAGATATTACTGTTAGGCTGAATTCACACTGGCAATGAGGTTGCGAATAGGGGCTGCACTGAGCTATATACTATTATCTCTGTCACACGTGCAGACGTCGATTCTTTTTGAATCAGTGTTGCCATACGTGTGCGCAAGGGAGCCACGCAACCCTGGAGCATGTGAGAAGCTAGTTTTACCAAAAAACAAATGTTACTAGAAGTCAGTGAGTATTACTTGGATAATACCGGTAAGAAGCCAAATTGTGGGACAACAAACTAAATACTTAAATATGAATGAGAACTGCTACATTAAAGTCCAATACGAAATAGAAATACAAGATGGTTTTCAACCTTGGAAAGAAATAACAATCGGCAACGCTGTATGGTTCACTAGGAGAGGATTTCCACTGTTCAACCAAATCATGAAATAATGAGAAGCAATGACAGCTGACATAATGGAAACTGTTCACCATATACACAAACAGAAGAAATGTCGGAGGCATTTATAGTCAGATTAGGGGACAGCCTCTGTCTAGTTAGGACAACAGGTGTCAATATATTGACAACGACAAGTACAGATTATTATTAATAATATTGGATTTTCTTGTTTTATTGTATCATTTTCAACCTCTATTTATTGTACAGGGGTCTATTATATGTCGGTGCTATATAAATACTGTTTAATAATAAAATTATTTTCCCAGGGCCTTTTGGTTGGTTGATCACTTTTAGGACAACACAAGATCTGGTTATGTTTAACTGTGCTGTAGATCAAATGAGGGCTAACAAAAAATTCAAATCCCCATCCAGTACAGAAGCTCTTACTTCTTTCCAACATTACCAATGACCTACTGTCAAACATTTCCATAACACCTGCCAAGTTGCTGATAGACATTTAGTATAAGGCAGGACACCGCAGCAAATAACTTTTTTTTTAATCACTGTGCCTAAAACAATTACTAAGCTCAGGATGTCATTCACAGCAATTCAATAATCAGATGACAAAGTGACAGCCAACCAGCAAGAACTTCAATGCAGTGACCTGACAGAAATGTGTAGCCCCCTAAAGGTGTTCTATTTGCTGTTCTCTAAATTTAAAAATAGATATGAATGGAGATTATTAATATTTACCAGGATTTTTATAGCACCAACATATTATGCAGTGTTGTACATTGAATATTTCAAGTTTCTAATCAGTGCAGCATGCACAGGTGACATTCCCTCTCAGCAATGCAACTATTATCTCATTTATAGATTGACAATCACCCAATTCAATTAACTCGACAGACCCGGGAAAACTGCAATTCCTCGAGTTGAAGAATACCCATTAACCCTCCCAGTAAGGTGTACAAGTCTCATTAAAACATTATGTATGCAATGATCCCCAGCCGGCTTAGTGTGCAGAAATAACAGTATCCATTCATGATCAGGGCACAACCACTGACCGGCAGGAAACCGAGGAATAGCAAGACATTTCTCAGCCCTGTGCAGATAGATATATATATATATATTATATTTATTACTAGAGACACTGATACCTCAATATAGGGAAAGGACCCCACTATGAATGAGGGACCCCAGTATGATCAGTGTGGCACAATGACAGGAGACCAGGTAAACATATAAAAAAATGACATTCCTCAGTCATGTGCAGTCTTAATTTAGACCATGAAAACCCGATATAGAGACAAAAAAAATGTAAATAGAGAACCCCCCATATAGATCAGGTCTGACAGGCAATAATCCAAGAAAGAACATGACATTCCAAAACCATGTGCAGCCATATATAAACTTCTACAGGTATTAATAACCCCAATATAGGTAAAAACCCCGGTATGAATAGGGGATCTTATAATAATCGGCGATTGCTAATACATGGCTCAGCTTTGTATATAAAGCAGTAAATGGAGCAATATGGACACTATAGAGAAAAAAAAAGACTCTATACTGATCAGACCTATATATGAGGTGTGCATTGACAGAAATACTAGGACATAAAATAACGTTCCTCAGCTATATATGAAGAACCATATATACCTCAATATAGGGAAAGAACCCCCAAAATGAATGGGGGATCCCATAATGATTAGAGATAGCCAATCCCAAGATATGCCTTATCCATGTACAGCAATGTATAAAACACTATAGAGGAAAATGTGAGGGTTTAGGAGATGGGCAAGTTAGAAAATATGGGTTTTGGGGGCTCTTTTAAAGTAGGAGCAAGCTGAATAGGTCAAGGAAGACTATTTCAGAGAGTTGGGGCAGCTCTAGAAAAGTCTTGGAGCCGTGCATGTGATGAGGTTATGAGTGAGGAAGTCATTATTAGGTCATTGGAGGAGCAGGGAGAGCGGCTAGGGGCGGGTTTTCCTATCAGGTCAGAAAGATAAGTAGGCCAAGAACTATGGGGGGATTTGAAGCACAGAAGGAATGGGGGCACCATACTGATCCGGGAAATAAATTGCCATTTCTCAGCAGATTTGTACGATATTACCCCAGCATGAATTGAAGCTGTTAAGGCCAATACACAGACAAATATCAGGAATGGCTCAGCTGTGTATGGAGTTCTATAGACACCGACATGTGGAAATAGAGGCCCCCCATGTTGATGAGATAGGGGTACCCATCATGACAGGGGGGTAATAAAGACAATGTAACGCCCGGCCAGGGCAGGAGACCTGAATACCCCAGTAGAGGATAGAAAGCTAGGCTCAGGTCTGTGCTGGCAGGAAATGATAGAAATTCCATGACATTCCTCAGCCATGTGTACCATGAGCAGCCTAGGATGAATGGAGGTGTCCCCATTATGCTCTGTATTGGGGACACCGGCACTGACATTAATAATGACATTCCTATGTAACCCAATCACTGCCTGCAGCCCCCCCAGCACCGAGCCCCCCTCAGCCGGGATCTGTAGGATGACAGGCCGTATGTGGAGGCCTCAGCTCGGCCTGTCACTGACCAGGCAGCTACTCACAGGATGCCAGAGCACGACGTGCACACAAACGAGCCGGTCGTCATATTGGCGTAGGTCGGGCCGCGCTGGTCGCAGTCGAAGCACTTGCGGTTGTGAGGGAGGCTCGTCATTTCCCGCAGCAGCTTCAGGTGCTTTTCCTCCTGCTTCCGCTTGGCGCTGGCCGCCATGGTGGAGCACCGGGCGGGGGCTTCACACCGGGAGACACCGGGCGGCACCTAGCAGGCACAGTCAAGGGCCAGTGACGTGTACAGTGGGCGGAGTAGTGAGTGACGTTCTGAAAGGCGGGGCGTGGTGACGTCAGGGGCGAGGCGAGAATCACATAGGGTTGGATAATACTGGGTGGGTGTAAGAGTGAACTTTACTGAGCCTTCACGGTGAAGAGAGAAGGCGGAATCAAAGTACACCAATCAAACGTCATGGGGAGGGATCCGGAAATTGCACTGGATACTTCCGGATTCCTTCACTGGTTGCCTAGGAACCATAAGGAAAGCAAGGAGGGGTGTTTATCCAGGTGTTGCAAATATCTATGTTTCTGCTCAGCTTGGAGACCTAAACCTGGCTTTGCTCCTCAGAGAGCATGGGTGCAATAATAAAGCAAGTGATAACTTTTTAAGGATACATGTCCTGAAACAGACATAGGGCTCCCACTGCACTACTCTGCATCCAAAATTGCTGACTGGGTGGAAATATGCAAATAGCCAATACCTGCATGGACCAGAGAGGATCAGATATTTAGGGCAGAACAAAGATCCATTTTTATCGCTGTGATCAAAATAATAATAAAACTTAAGTAAACTCAAAAGTCCCCCAAAACAAAAAAAATACATTTACCTTCAATCCCGCAGAGCAGTCGATCAGTCCAGAGGTGTCTTCCATCGTGTCCTGTGTGGTCCCGGCATCAGTCTCGGAGCTAGAGTGCTAGGTGTCGCCATCTTCGGCTCTTCCTCCGGGTTCTTTTTCCTACGTCACCCAACACAGGCATGAGATCGGGTGACATAGGTTAGAAAAAAACTTGCCAATGTTACTGCACATGCGTGAGATCAGCAATTTTTTTCCTTCTGCGCATGCCCAAGATGCTCAAGCATGCGCAGAAGGAGCACCCAAAATCCTCCCGGGTTGCATGATGTAGATATCCCAGGAGACTTTGCGCTCCCATTCATCCCTTTGCGCCTAGGCGATCGAGAATTAGGGGGCAGTGCTGCACCCTTTTTTTTAAAGAAACAAGCAATCAGTTTTTACTTTATATAAAGGGATTGTCTACCCTTTTATGTAAAGTAAATATTCTGAGTTTAGGTACGCTTTTAATTTAATACAAGGCTTCAATCAATATTCACAAACACTTCAAAGTCATTATCACGCATATGTCCAATGGTAAATCACATTGCATTAATAAGATGACAGCCAAATACTTCAGTGACCTGACAGCAATGTGCAGCCTCAGTTATCATTTTCTATCATCAATTAAAAAGTAGATATGAATCTCCTAGATTGTAAACTCTTCGTGGGCAGGGTCCTCCCCTCCTCCTGTATCTGTCTGTCATTTGCAACACCTATTTAATGTACAGCGCTGTGTAATATCTTGGCGCTATATAAATCCTGATTAATAATAATATGAATAGAGACTATTCCAAGTCACCGATCAGTGCAATGCAATCATTATCTCAGGAACGCTCATAGATTGACAATAACCCAGGCAATCTTCAGTTCCTAAGAAAAATTAACCCTCCCAGTAAAGTGAATGAGCCTCATTAAAACCATAATGTATAAATTGATCCCTGCTCGGTTTAGTTCTCAGGAATTTATAAAACATTTGACATTCCCTCATGGGAATAAACTACTGCCATTTAAACACATAGACCTGGAAGATTACCTGTTTGATAAATAGAGCCCCTAGGCTACGTACACATGTGCAATGGTTCTTGTCTGATAATCAGCTCAGGGCTGATATCAGATGAGAATATTGTGTGTGTATAGTGCTTGTAGTCCATCGTCCGAATGACTGTCCTGGCAAATCCACGGACTTCGAACAATCGTAATAGAAGTGAAGGGGAGAGAGCGCAGCACGGTGCCACTCCATCGCTCTCCCCCCTCCCTTCTTCATAGAGCGTAACAACGCTGTATGTACAGCACTCATCCATGCGTCGTGCAGTCATTTGTTGTTGGAAAGAATTGTGAAAGATTTTTTCCAACGACAATATTTGCACGTGTGTCCTTAGCCTTAGTGTGCAGAAATAACAATGACTATGCACATGATCAGGGCAAAACCCCAGGAAATAACAGGACATTCCTCAGCCATGTGCAGCCTCTAATGAAGCACTATAGAAATGTATACCCCTAACCTAGGGAAAGAACTCGCCTAATAATAGAGGAACCTCGATACTGATCAAGCTTGTGTTTAGCACAGGAAACAGGAAATACCATGACATTCCTGGTAGGATAGCCAGGAAGCTATATTTTCAGAAGTAGCTCAGACAGTATCAGCTTCTCTAAAAGGCAATTAGCATTTTAAGTTTTCTTGCCTCTCACAGCATAGATTTCCCATTATGCAGAAGAGTTGCAGAAAAGCACACAAATGAGTTTTGTCATTTGATGGTTTTCTTAACTGCATTTGAAGACACATTCAAAGTATGCAAATTTTTCAAATTTTCACTGACCTTTATGTAACAAAACGATGGACTGGTGTTTCTCTTTACTTATTTAAGATGTTCACACCGTAATAGGGTATAACCAGAATCAATTAGGGCTATTCCCTGTATAGAATTCTGCACCAACTCTAAATCTGCATAACACAAGTGATACTCTTAAACACAGTCAGAAGGCAAGAAATTCCCTAAATTAACTCTTGACAAGGCACAAATGTTAATAGAAACTTTTCCAGGTGACCTTATGAATCTGATTGAGAGAATGGCAAAAGTGTGCAAAGCTGCCAATAAAGCAAAAGGTGGCTACTTTGCAGAATGTAAAATATAGAACATATTCTGGTTTGTTTAACGTGTTTATGTTAAAACATAATTCCTAATGCGTTCTTTCATGGTTTTGATGTTTTCAATAATAATTTACAATGTGAAAAAATAAAGAAAAAACATATAATGAGAATGTGTGCCCTTGTGATTACCTTGTTGGTTTAAAGAACAAAGTGTATTTTTTGATTACTGGACAATGACACTGTAAATTGGTTGAATTTATCATTAATCACAGAAGGCTAATGCTTGTACCTTAAAGGAGCATTGAATTCCTTGAAAAGAAAAGTATTAGACTGATGTTTGATTGTTTTTTCTTTTTGATCACTGGGGTGTTGGTTTACCAACATTGGAGTACTGCAAATGGTGGTCAATTCATCAAAAGTGGGGTACTGAATTCACACTCTTGGTTATGAGCAAAGATTGAGCAATTATTTTGGTCAATATCGATACATTAAAAAGATTTTATCACAGCCATAAGGAAAATAAAGTCATTTTTGGTCAAGTAAGTAAGGAGTGGGCAATCTAAATATGAAAAACGTATTCTCATGTTTTAAATGGTATCTTCCCATTTCTTTTCCTTCCCCTTTTTTGCGCTTTAAAGTACTAAAGAATTTTGATGCATGATATATCCTTCTAAAGAAGCCCTTGGGTGAAACGTGTAAAGGACAAGAATTTGAACTATATAAATCATATAAAAAAAAAACTAAAATACATGTGATATGATTCCATGAAGGAATTTATGGCGTAGAATCATTTAATGTAGAGAGGCTCTGTGCTTTGAAATGATTGTTTTTAATGTTTAAGAACATAAATACATTTTGAAAAACCTTAAAAAAAAAGCACAGTTGTATGTACAGTTAGGTCCATAAATATTTGGACAACTTTTTTCTAATTTTTTTCTAACTTTTTTCAGGTTCTGTACATTACCACAATTCAATTTAAATGAAACAACTCAGATGCAGTTGAACTGTAGACTTTCAGCTTTATTTCAGTGGGTTGAACAAATAGATTGCATATAAATGTGAGGAACTAAAGCCTTTTTTTTTAACACAATCACTTCATTTCAGGGGCTCAAAAGTAAATGGACATTGGACTCAAAGGCTATTTCATGGTCTGGTGTGGGCGATTCCTTTGTTATGTCATTATCAATTAAGCAGATAAAAGGCCTGGAGTTGATTTGAGTGGGGGTGCTTGTATGTGGAAGATTTTGCTGTGATCAGACAACATGCGGTCAAAGGAGCTCTCCATGCAGGTGAAACAAGCCATCCTTAAGCTGCAAAAAACCCATCCGAGAAATTGCTACAATATTAGGAGTGACAAAATCTACAGTTTGGTACATCATGGGAAAGAAACAAAGCACTGTTGAACTCAGCAACGCCCAAAGTCCTGGACGTCCATGGAAGACAACAGTGGTGGATGATCGCAGAATCATTTCCATGGTGAAAAGAAACCCCTTCACAACAGCCAACCAACTCTGTCCAGGAAGTAGGCGTATTGATATCCAAGTCTACCATAAATAGAAGAATGCATGAAAGTAAATACAGAGGGTGCACTGCAAGGTGCAAGCCACTCATAAGCTTCACGAATAGCAAAGGCTAGATTGGACTTTGCTCAAAAACAACTAAAAAAGCCAACACAGTTCTGGAAAAACATTCTTTGGACAGATGAAACCAAGATCAACCTTTACCAGAATGATGGCACGAAAAAAGTATGGAGAAGGCGTGAACAGCTCATGATCCAAAGCATACCCCATCATCTGTAAAACATGGCGGGGGCAGTGTGATGGCTTGGGCGTGCATGGCTGCCAGTGGCACTGGGACACTAGCGTTTATCCATAATGTGACACAGGACAGAAGCAGCCAAATGAATTCTGAGGTGTTCAGAGACATACTGTCTGCTCAAATCCAGCTAAATGCAGTCACATTGATTGGGAGGCATATCATTAAACAGATGGACAATGACCCAAAACATACAGCCAAAGCAACCCAGGAGTTTATTAAAGCAAAGAAGTGGAATATTCTTGAATGGCCAAGTCAGTCACCTGATCTGAACCCAATTGAGCATGCATTTCACTTTCTGAAGACTAAACTTTGGACAGAAAGGCCCACAAACAAACACCAATTGAAAGCCGCTGCAGTAAAGGCCTGGCAGAGCATTAAAAAGGAGGAAACCCGGCATCTGGTGATGACCATGAGTTCAAGACTACAGGCTGTCATTGCCAGCAAAGGGTTTTTAACCAAGTATTAGAAATGAATATTTTATTTTCAGCTTTTTAATTTGTCCAATTGCTTTTGAGCCCCTGAAATGAAGTGATTGTGTAAAAATAATGTGTACTTTGACAGATTTATAGATCTCATTCTATGGTACTTTAACACTTTCACCCCTTGAAGATGCCACACTCTATTCTAGCCTAGTCATGGAGAATGCCTTGTAAATAGTCTTAAGCAACAAAGAATGTAATTACTCTAAAAGATGTTTCCACGCCTTCATTTGGTCCTTTTGGCAGGACAAGCAGATTATCCACTGTTCAGATGCCCTCTGAACAAAGAGGATGTGATGAGACAGACTATATCTTTAGGATGAGATTCTGTTGACCAATCAGATAGTAAGGCAAAAAATGCTCTGGCATCCTTAAGATCATTCTGAACTGATATGACTAATATCTGACAAAATGGTTTCTGAAGGAGACTTTTAATTTCAGAAGCAACTTTCCCAGTACTCGATCTTTATACTGAAGCCCTCTCTTCTGATTGCCCTGGTGGGGAGAGCCTGGGGGTTGTGAACTGGTGTTCTCCCCGCAGGAAAGTAGTCCAGGTGACACTTAAACTCTCCATCTCAGGTAATCCTATGTTACCTGCCAGGGAGCACAGCCCTAACAGAATAATGTTTTTGTATTTAAATTACAAAAAAAGATTTTAAAAAATTACAGTTTACAATATATTCTTTCAAAAGAAACAAAAAAACCTGTTGCTGAACATTGATTCCTAAAAGTAAATTTATTTATTGGAATAAGTTTATTGTGGTCACTTTTTTAGACACTGCAACATCTTTTTGTTTTTGTTACATAGGTCAAGTTGTGGACCCACTGTGTCACCTACCCAGTGGGTGGAGACGTGCACGGGGCACAGGGTCCAAGCAGTAGCTTGGTCTTCTCCTGAGCCTCTAGAGGTGAGGTTGTTGTGCGGCAAGCTACTGCCAGGTTGCGGCCCCTGTGCCTGCCAAGGCAGGTGACTGCTAACAAGCAGGAACCAAAACGTAGTGCCAGAGGGAAATCCAAAAGTGTAGTCAAACGAGCCAAAGGTCAGGGGAGGCAGCAAACAAGAGTCGTCAGGAAACAAGCCGGGGTCGGTACACGGATAACACTGGAACAGTAAGCAGGAACTGGAGCAGTAGAAACCTGGGAGTAGAAACACAAGGAACTCCTTTATCCAAGCAACTTCCTGTTGCCAGGTCACTTCCTTAAAAAGGGGATGTCAGGTGATAGGTGTATCAATCCCACCAGCAGAGGGAGTGCTGGTGATGAGATGATGAGTCTCAGGTGTTCTTCAGATGCCTGCCAGCAGATGAAGTGTGTCTGTGGAGTACCCTAGTTCTCTGAGGCAAGGGAGCAGCTGACAGAAAATCATCTGACCCTGACCAGAAAGTGTGCATAGAGTTGGATCCAGAGGCAGAGATGGTGCTGGCAGAAGGGGACTGCAAGGAGGGTGAGCCAGAAGGAGGCACATATGCCCTAGACCTGCTGGGATCTGTGGCAGTACCTCCCCTCTTGAGGCCCCTCCTACCCCGAACCCCTCTGGGTTTGTTGGGAAACCTGGCATAGAATTCCCAGAGTAAGCAGGAGGCACGGAGGTCTTTTAGAGGGACCCAGGGAACGTTTCTCTGGACCATAGCCCTTCCAATGGATCAGGTATTGTAGACAACCTCGGACAAGCCTGGAATCCAAGATTTGTTCAACCTAGTACTCTTTGAGCAAACATGAGAGAGGGCACTCGCAAGCGAATATACTTGGTGGAAAGCCAAACCTTGTCACCGGGAGATAAACTGGGGAACAGGGGCTCTCCTCTTGTCAGCCCATCTTTTGTAACATGCAGAGGAATGTAGCAAGGCCTTTTGGGCTTTTTTCCAAACCTGCTGGAAGAGAGCAGCCGCAGCGGCAGCAGCAGGAACGTCTGCCACGAAGGAGACTGGGGCGGGAATCCGGGAATGAAGACTGGAAACAATGAAAAAGGGATACAGGCCTGTGGATTCGCTGACGCGATTGTTGTGGGCGATTTCAGCCTATGGCGGGAGTTCTGACCAGTCATTTTGCTGGGAGTTGGTATAAAAACATAGGTAATGTTTCAGCGCCGGATTAATTCTGTCAATTTGCCCATTGGTCTGAGGGTGATAGGCTGAAGAGAAGTCCAACTGGATCTCTAGATGGGGACAAAGGGCCCTCCAGAAGCGGGAAGTAAATTGTACTCCGCGATCGGAAACAATGTGGGAAGGCAAGCCGTGTAAGTAAACAATTTCCTTGAAGAAGATCTTTGCCAAGGTCCAGGCAGACAGAAGGCCAGGTAGTAGAATGAAATGGGCCATTTTGGAAAACCGATAAACCACAACCCAAAACGTCCGGAAACCATTGGAAGATGGAAGGTCGGTAACAAAGTCCATGGAAATGTGTGAACAGGGTTGTTTCGGAGTGGGAAGCGGAAGTAACCGACCTGAGGGATGCTTCCATGGCATCTTGTGTGGGGCACATTTGGTAAATGTGGCCACAAAGTCCATTACATTTTGTTTCAGATCCAGCCACCAGTACCTACAGCTAATCACTTCAAATGTCCTCCGTTGCCAATGATGCCCGGCAAACTTAGAGGCATGCTCCCATCGAAGGATCAACGTGCGCTGCCCTTTTTGAACAAGGGTCTTTCCTGGCGGAACTCAAACCAGCTGGACTGGGGCCGTGGGCACGATTGGAGCCGGGTCTATGATGAAGGCTGGTTCCACTTCAGGATTCTCCTTCTCGAAGGAATGAGAAAGGGCATCTGCCTTTACATTTTTGGAACCCGGTCCATAGCTGAGTAGAAGGTAAATCCTGGGAAAAAACAGAGCCCAGCGGGCTTGACAGGGGTCTTAACGTTGTGCCGTCTGAAGATATTGTAAGTTCTTGTGATCGTTGTGATTGGTGAAAACAGTCACAGGTTGGCGAGTTCCCTCCAGCAAATGGCGTCATTCTTTAAGGGCAAGCTTGACAGCAAGAAGCTCCCTGTCTCCGATAGCATAATTTTTCTCTGCTGTAGAGAATTTCTTTGAAAAGAACCCACAGGTTCTAAGCTTGCCGGAAGCATTCTTCTGAGTCAAAACGACACCAACCCCAACAGGCATTGGTGGAGGCATCCACCTCCACCAAAAAGGGCTGAGAAGTGTCCGGGCACTCCAACACAGGAGCAGGAGCAAAAGCTTTCTTTAACAGTTGAAAGGCCTGGAGAGCCTTGGGTGACCAGGCTTTACAATTGCTTCCTTACTTTGTCATAGATGTAATGGGCGCCACAAGCGAGGAGTAGTCTTGGATGAATTGTCTATCATAATTGGCGAAGCCAAGGAACCTTTGTATCGGCTTCAGCCCAAAGGGTTGTGGCCAGTCTAGAACAGCTGTAAGTTTGGCAGGGTCCATACGCAAACCCTCAGCAGACACAATGTAGCCCAGGAACGGGACTTCAGGGCCCTCAAAGAGGCATTTCTCCGCCTTAGCATACAGTGGTTTTTGCCGAAGCCGTTGCAGGACTGTTTTGACATGGTCTTGATGAGAAGATAGGTCCCTAGAGTACACCAGGATATCATCCAAATAAACAATCACGTAGTCATATAGTAAGTCCCAGAAGACATAATACATGAAATCTTGGAATACTGCAGGGGCATTGCAGAGTCTGAATGGCATAACCAGATATTCATAGTGGCCATCTCGGGTATTGAAGGCTGTCTTCCATTCGTCGCCCTTGCAGATGCAAATTAAATTGTAGGTACTCTATAGCAGTCCAGAACTTGTCGCTAGAACCAGAATGACAGCCAACAGGAAATGGGGAAATGGGGTGGAGAACTAATAACAGGGAACAAATAGATGATACAAAATGGAAGTCTATGCCACTAGTCTGCTTGTCTGAATTTACAAAACTAAGATTGGGGAAGTGTAAAACAGCTTTCTGTACATTCTCACCTCAAATCAGGAAGTTGTCTTTTCAATACATTATTGATACAGTTCTAGAATTTATTACAGGCTGACATTGAAAAATCTGGCAACCTCAGGACCCGAAGAGTGCCGGATTTTCCAAAAATTATGGATTTTTTTATCCGTATATTTTTTTATCCATATATGCTGTATATATTTAACAGAAATTACTACCTCTACAGTTTTTTAAATGGATGCTGAATCCATAATGGGGTATAATGCAGCAAATAAATGGGAATGAGCAGCAAAGGAATGAGCAGGAAAGCATGTGCAAGCAAGACCCAACAGCTGATTCTGGAGTACAGTGCCATCAAAACATAACCGCGTCTCCAGAAAACAGTGTAAATTTGAAAATGCGCTCCAAAATCCATGCCAGAAATTTGAAGCAACTGGATTATCGATGGCCGGAATTTTGAATGTCAACCTGTACTGTTGAATGTAAAAAAAATTATTGTACTAGGAAATTGGATAAGCCACAGTTCCAAAACAAATATAGGGCATTATAAAGCAATTACAAGGTGCTACAGACAGCCGAAAATTGCTGGAATAGTGAACACAAGGTACCTTTTGAATATTTTAAATACAGAGAATGAAGAAAGGTAAAATTAGGTATTTTATTCCGCTAAATTTATGTCTTTTTTTATGTCTTAAAACTGCTGTTTTTAGTGATCTGTAGTGTTTAGGGCTTAAAGGTTCAAAAGGTTAAAAAAAAAAAGTACTGAGAGGAGGTTAGCCCTTTGTCAAAGTCATTATGACCAGCCTTTCCTCTGTGTACTCTATGCAGAGTACTCTGTACAACACTGATAGCTCCAATCTGCAGTTTATTATCAACACTTATTGACAACACAAAAATGTAGGCATGTGAAAAGACCCTAAAATGCTACAAATAAAGAAAATATCCTACAATCAGCATTTCTTTGGTAATTGTAGTTTAGTTCATAGTTTGTAAAATGTTCTGACTACATTTTCTCCTACTAAAAAAGTGTATTAATCGCTAAAAATATATTTGCAAGCAGAATCGTGGCCTTCCTGAAAGATAACAGAATTACTGGCAAATGTTTTCCAGCTAAGGAATACAGACGGATGTAACAGACAGTGCATAACAACACATCCTCAGTGTCCTAACATGTACTTCCTGTAAGTCTTCTCACTTCATCAGATAACTAACAGTTCATTTCTAAAGGATTAAAAAAATCACATTTTAATTTTTAATTGACAGAATTACCAAAATGATTCAGGTTTGTTATCTTGCATGTCTTGCATGTCAGCTGTGTATTGGAAATCTATGCCATCTTTATGTTATTTTCTGCTGCTGTATCTCAATTCATACCTCCCAGCTGTCACTTTTTGGCAAAACCGTGCCCTTTTCAGAACCAAGTCACCCTCCATCCCTCTTTCCTCCTCTTTTTGGCTGGATAGTTACACCAATATATAAATGTGTTATATAACTATTAAAAAGTGTTATTTTGCTCTATTTCTTTCTCCCCGTCTCTAAATTATTGTTACTTTGAAAAAGCTCATATAAAGCTAAACTAGTTTTTTATTTTTAAAAAATGTTTATGTAATAAACTGTTTATGGTCTACAAAACTAAGGTATGGCAGGGGTGTGATTTGTCTATATACTTTAGGTTAAAATGTGTCACTTTACCCTATTTCCAAAAGTTGGCAGCTGATATCAATCAGCTGATATTTGTCCATTACTTTTACTTATTCTTTTTTTAAACTTATCTGTATTTGTTTAAGATCCAATGTTTATCAAAAGCTTAATGCAAAAAATCATTTAATGAAGGATAGTTATAGAACAGAAATGGAAAGCATCTCCTAACTTCACATCCATATTTTGATTGCAAAAATAAGACAATATGATTTTTTCTATCAATGGTTATTTACTAACGGAAAATAGCTGTGTCTGTGTGCTGATTCTCAATGCTGCTACTGCAGCACATTTTGCAACTCTGAATAATTTGCTTCCTGAATGAAAGGAATCTTTCATACACGCTTATTACCTTATACTGAACAGAAAAATCCAACATCAGCACAAAGCAAATTTCAACACCTAATACTGTCACGTGTCACATTACATTGGAAGAATCCACTCCAGAAAATGCAGCTGTTAACAATTTATGGATTTCTCATCATCATTTGTGGGACAGAGCAGAGTGTGAATCTTTTTGCAAGCCAATGATCTTTGTAAATATTTTTTAGCCATATACGAGTATGTGCAATATGTGCACATTAATTCATATACTTCAGTACTCATGGAAAATCCACTTTTTTGGTACCAAGATTAGAGAGTAATAGGTGACCAACAATCTATGTTGTAAACACACATGAAACTGAAGGGCTTTTTAAGAGGTTTCCATTAGTTGAGGGTGATGTGAATAATTACAGTGTCCATATAAAAATTCAGCACACAGTTGATTGGTGGAGAAAAGCAGAGTGGGTTAACTTGTGGAGTACAAGTTTTAGAAAATGTACTTCGTGACTAGCGTTGCTTTTTTATATATAAACCCAATCACAAAGACATAATATATCATAATAAAATAGATTGAAAATGTAAAAATGTCGTAATTGAAATTAAACTCTGGAATTGTTCCATTTCACACACAGGAATAACAAAAAGGAATGTCAAATACCCATCTGATATGGTAAAAAAAAATTAAATGTACAGTGCTGCGTAATTTGATGGCGTAATATAAATCCTGTTTATTCATAATAATAATAATAATAATAAAATAGTTTTGTCATTCCTTTGACATCACCACATTTGCACCACATTGCAGTGATTTCTGGCTTTGAGGAGAAGAGTTTTCTTCTAGCTAGAGCTGATATATGAATGTCAGCCTTGTAAAACTACAAGAAAGCTGTAACAAAACAACAAAACCAAGCACTGGTGACCGGTATTCATCACCTGAAACTTCTGCCCTATGGCACAGTTCATTTCAACTTCAATGTGGTGCTTGTTTCATATTTTCACTATGCTTAACAGTATCGTTATGTGACTGTTATCTTTTCTTCAATAAATTTTAAGAACATACTTTTTTTTTAACATACAATACTCCAAGTAAGTAACTGACAACCAAGTTTTCTTGTTTCTTTTTAAGTTATTAACTATTTACATTTATTTACAAAATGTTTAATGCTTTTAATATTTCTGACAAATATTTCACATTGCCATCATTAGAATGCAGTGACATTTGCAGGCAGAAAGCTTTTTATGGGTCTGAATGGAGGCTCTACTCTGTATGTATAGATATAGGCCAGTGTTTCTCAATCAGGGTTCCTCCAGAGATTGCAATGAGCAATTTGTGCTTTTTAGGTCACCTATCATTGACACCGATGATCTTTTTGGTTATCTGTAAGGGTGACATTCTTCCCACTGCCCCCCATACTAATGTACTGTGAGCTATGGATGTAGTATTATAGTAGGGGTTCCCTGGAGTCATGAAAGTTACTTTAAGGGTTCCTCCATGTTAATAACTTTAGAAAAGACTGATATAGTCAGTAACTTCTTTGTCTGTAGATTGCTGAGTCTGTCAGCTCGCAGCAGTGCGCAGTGTTGGCTGCTACCTGTCAGGTAGGTGATATGCAGTTGATTAACATAGTAAGGTAATAGTAATGCCCAGACTACAAATGGCAATGAATATTACTCAAAATGATAGAAATAGATAAGACTGTGATAGTGTCCACGTGTTGCAGTCTATTATATATATCATTTTTTATGCACAGGAAAACACAAGGACCTGATATGATTAGGACGACATACAAGTCAAGAAGAAAACCTTTGGTTCTTTTAGAAATGAAATAAAAATCTTTATTGCACTCTTGCACTAGTACCCCCTATGCCTTCTAAAGTGACCAAATCTTTAATAAAAACTATACAATCATAAGCTGTTGAAACCAGGAGTTTTTTGAAGGATTGCCAGATGTAAACCATGGTCAACAAGAAAAGTTTACATTCGTAGAAAGCCTAACTATACCATAATCCCGCAATATTGTGTAGTAGTATGGGGGTAGTCATTTTGTTTAATGGATGGTTCATACCATGATGCAAACAAGGGCTCAGGTAGACATTGATTTTCAAGGATAATAAATCATCCTCAATGAAAAACACATTCTTTAAATTTCTTAAAGTGGACTTATCACCAACAATACTATTTTTTTTTTTCATTTAAAGGGGAGACCCATCACCCTCCGTCTCTGGTAAAGACTGATTGGGAAACCTAGAGCCCCCTGGGATACCTATGTCACAGGAGATACGGTATGTGCAAAAGGGGCTTTCTTCTAATGTAAAAAAAAAAATGTCGATCTCATGCATGCGCACATTGCATTGAGCAAGTGCATTAGCAAGAAAACCCAGAGGAAGAGGATGAAAATCAACTGGACTAGGATTGTGGATCAATCAATGGCTTTCCACCTGTAAAGCTATTTTTTTACCGATAGTTGCACTTTAAAGATAAAACAAAACATGTTACACGGCCTTCCGAATTAACAGAATATAACAATCCTGAACCTTAATTGTTAGGTCAAAAATGCAGGGTCAAAGTAACATTTTTCATCGCTTCTCATGGAAGAATGTTGCAAAATTCTGCCACACACAGTTTCAACTGCACACTGCATAACACAAAAGGACTGATGCTGTTCAGAATGCAGGCACCAACTAAAATTCCTATGTCTTTGATATTTATCTGATTCCACTAGGTTCCATTATTTTTGTCTATTATTCAAATGGATATGTGATTGCAGTGATTATCTATTCCACTAGAGGGCGCGGCACACAAACTAATGATTTCACCACATTTAAAACATGTACATAATTTAAAAATGAAAAATTATTACAATACTTATTTTTCTCAAAGCAATTCCTGATTTCACTGAAATGCTGATCTGAGTCCTTGACAGTATTTTTATGATTTATCAAGGGTCCACCTTCCACATTTTTTATATTGTCATTGTGGTTTTTAATTACTTACATTTTTGCTCTCACTCTTATATGATCTCTCAAACCCCCTATTGCTCAAACTGCCTATATTTTTGTGTGGTCCTTGGTTTTCAACAGCAAAGGGCCACATAAACAACACAAAAGATATATCTTTTATTATGTTTATTTATCTACAATATATCTAAAGTTAAACCTTTGAAGCTTTCACACCTTGTTATACCATTCTAGAAGAAACAGGCTGTTACAAAATGTGTCGATATTTGGTAGGATAGGATGCATATCTGGTATGGTCTCTTTATTATAGATGTATGGTCAGATGCATTTTTGGTATAGACCCCACCAGTGTAGAAATATAGTGTACGGAATTGCTTTCATTCAATTATCAAATATTGTGTGTTGCACTACTTTTATTGTTTGCTTTTAATTTTATTTTCTTGTTCGTATTAATTTTTGTAAATATTGTAAATAAAAATGCATTGCTTAAAGCATACTCTTTTTGTATCCATATGTAATGTCTTACATTCCTACTACTTGTGATATCTCCAATTTCATATAATACATGTAGAACACATTAAGAAATTGGCACTGATCTGCCACACAGCTATGTTAAACATTGCAGGTTAATTATTTAGTTTAGCCAATGGAAGATATCACCTAACTCCAAACTGCAATAATCAATGGCTAACACAGCAAAATACTTTATCATTGGTATAAGACCTTGCTACGATAGACAAATCAAATGTTGGAAAAATATGAAATACTTTCTTTTACAAAGTAAATGATGGATCAGGCAATCTAATATCTTATCCTCCCCTTTTACAAAGATTGCCCATGTTAGTTTTAATGTCGGGCCAGTGTTGGATAGCCTGCCTCCCATACGAGCAGCAATAAAAACCTGACAAAGGGTTGTACATGAGACATCATTTTCATATTTTACATGTTCATATTGTTTCCCACTTTACAGTGATGAACAATAATTGTAACTTACTATTCACCATTTAAGTGTATGCGTCTGTTTAAAAAACAAGGAATCTGACATTCCCTTAAATATTCTTTGGTGGGAATCTTCCAGGTCCATGTGTTTCAATGGTAATAATTGATTGCCACCAGAGAGTGTCTGGGTGAATGTCATATTCCTTGTTTTTTAAACAAAACCCTATAAGTCAGCTGACTTGTTTAAATGAATACACCCTCTGTGTGAATATATAAACTGTTGCTAGGAGGGAAATATAGTAACTGCCCTAAAGGTCCATCAAATTTCTGTACAGTACAGGTTAAAAAATCCGGCAACCTCCGGACCTGGGGTGTGCCGGAAAATTCGAAAATTCCAGATTTTTGAAGGGTATATATGCTGTATGTATTAAAATGAAATAACACTAAATGAAATGACACTAAAGGAAAATTCCAGATTTTTGAAGGGTATATATGCTGTATGTATTAAAATGAAATAACACTAAATGAAATGACACTAAATTAAATGTTAATGTTCACCAATTAAATAAAACAGTTTTACAGAATTTTAGTTCAACTAAACAAAATAGTCAGGATGATCATCTTCATGACTGACAGTAACAGCATCCTCAGCAACAGAAACAGCTTTGTTTTATGGAGGAAAAGACCTACCAGCTGATTCTGGAGTACAGCACCATCCAAACATAAACAGCGCCTCCAGAAAACAATGTGTAAATTTGAAAATGCGCTCCGAAATCCATGCTGAAGGATCCGTAGCTATGAAGGCCAGATTTTTGAATGTCAACTGTAGCTGGAAATTATTTTTCATGAACTTTCCCAGTGACACTAGGTAGAAAAGCATTGTATACACAGTGCTGTTCAGTTCTATGGGGAGGGAGAGCTAAGGACAAATGGGAGGCTCCTCCACCATGGGAAATGTCAGTAGTTGTGCCCGATCTGTCATTTAGCGATTCATCATGGCAATTCAATAAACAAAATTTGGGAAAATACTGTGAGCAAACTAGAATTTGCATGTTCATGAATGTTCTTCTCTGGCGACAGAAATTTAGCATTGCTTAAAACAAGACAAGTATAATAAAAGATTGTGATCAGGCAGGGTCATGCAGACAGATGACGTACCCTCTGCACTGAAATTAACTCACCTGCCTCTTCACAATGTTTTTCTCAATGAACACTGAGTTGTGCATTCTCAGCTCAGCATCTGATGGCAGGTATACTGGCATGCCCATGGATGCTAGAATAAAGGGTGTGCATGTGCGGTGGATACAACATTCAGAGCTGGCCAAGATGGTCAAACATACAGAACCTGGAAATCAACCAGGAGAAAATGGCAGCTCCTGCAACAGGGCTAAACAAGTGAATGTAATTACAAAATCGTGATTAGGCAGGTACGTTTATTTTTTTGCAGAAGGGACATCAGTAAAAGACCTGCCTGCAGGGGTATAGTGGGGCAGGCACTAGTGGGAATGCCGTGCCCTCACTTTTTTCAGGAATGTGAACGTATGCCCACTCCTATTTTGCAAAGAATTATTTGGTGGTCCGCGGCTCTGGCTGGTCCCCCCCCCCCCCCAAAGTGTCAGGAGAAAGATCTCACTAGGGGGGTGCACCGGCTAGAGCCGCAGACCATGTCTCCTGTAAGGAATTGCAGGCTCAGGAAGGTTAGCGGGTTGTCTCTCTGACCACATCCTGCTCACTCTCCCATCACAGGCTCAGACCTGCAATGAGAGAGTGTGTCGGTTCTGGTATCGTGACATCACTCTGGGGGAAGTTTCTTCCCCTTTGAGAGACACAAAGGCAGGGGTGTAGTGGGGCGGGCACGTTTACATAACAATGATGCGCATAAGCGCTCGTCGTGGATAGTACTGTGCCCCCTCTTCTTTTCTTACGACTACACCTCTGCCTGCCTGTTCACAATTTTTTATTAAACAAGTTTACTTCCACTTTCATTCATTTTATTCCCCAGAGATCTCATTTATCCCTGTGCATTTACCAGGGGTCCTAGTTTTGCTAGAGTGTCCCAATATCTTACAGTAAATCTGAACCAGATATTATTGTTTTGGTCAGTTATTGTAAAATTTTGAGAAGTGTAGACTAGTAGCTAATCAGCAGATCTCTCCATTTATTACAATAATAAATATATGGAAACAGTCTTATAACATATTGGAGCTTATGCAGTAGAGAAGCAATTTTTTTTGTGATTTCGGCATAAAATATAAAACTAGTTCATAGGAGGTTAAACATGTAGGGGTAGCAAATATTTAACCACAATAAATGTTGGTTAATCAATACTCCTTTAAAAAGTAACTAATTTTTCCTAATTTTCCTGAGCTTAGGCTAGTTGTATATATTTGTAACTATAGTTACATTTCCGAGTTAGATAACAAATACGTTCAAAAACTATTGACAAAATATTCTTTACACTTCCATATATAAAGAAGTGCTCACTGGACATTTGAATCCTTCCCTTATTCATGTTCTATCATCTAAACCAATAGGATCATATGTATAGAGTAAATTGATAGCCAATTAAATTAGGAATATATATTTTTTAACATAAAAACACATAATACACTATTCAGGCAACATTTATTTAACATCTATTTTAAACAGTAGCACAGTGTATCCCTCATTATAGCATCCTTTTCAGAATAGTGTGGTTGAGCGCCACCAGCTTCTATAGAATTCCATAATATTTCAGTGCACACAATGGAGTTCATTTTTAGAAAATATATACATGAGGTTACTAAATAGGGGGAAGGGTTGAATACTCACTAACATGCATGTGTATTTTGTGGTGTGTTTCTCTTTGAAAGATTTCCTGTTCTTTGTTTCTTGTGTACTTTTGTAGAGTTCATTAGAACACGTTTAGTGCACCACAAAAATGACCTCTTTGTTCAAACATGCAGAACATGCTAACATCTGAGAGGGTGCTAGTGGTAGACCATTTTCTCTAAAATTGATCGTATCAATAGTAAATGCAGAACTTCCATACAAGGCTCATCTTCATGTAATTTTATTGTCAATTATGTCCTTACGAACTATACTGAAAATTAAAAAAACAAAACAAAAACACACTTACCTTCAATCCCGCAGGGCAGTGCAATCACTCCGGGGGTGTCCGGCATGTGGTCTTGCGTCATCTCTGCACCCGTCCCGGAGCGGGCACCGCCATCTTTGTCTTCTCTTCTGGGTTCTTCATCCTTAATCACCCAACCCAAGTGCGAAATCGGGTGATGTAGGATGAAAAAAAAATTTGCACAAGCATGAGATCGGCAAGTTTTTCTCTTTGAGCAAAAAGGCTCCTTCTGCGCATGCCCGAGATGCTCGGGCATGTGCAGAAGGAGCGACCAAGAGCCTCCCAGGATGCGTGACGTAGGTGGGGTGGCCAAGAATAAGGAGGCAGTGCTGCACCTTAAAAAAAATGAATTTTTAATGTACATAAAGGGTTCTCTACCCTTTTATGTGAAGTGAAAATTGTAAGTTTAGGTACGCTTTAAGCTGACCTCTACATGACTTGCATGCCTAAGAGTGCAGTTGGGTGGGATCAGGAGAAAGTGGCATAGTCTGAGGGAAGCTGGTGGAAAGTGGGATGAAGCCAGGCTGAGGAGGGACCCAGCTACATGAAGGAAAGGCGCTGCCAGGAGAGGATCCCCAGTTATCCACTAGCCATAGTGAGAGATGTATCAAGGTGACCAGGATATGAAGGGCTTATTGACCTGTGCCTGGCTTCCTTAAGCAAACCTAAACTCAATGTTTTTACTTTACATAAAAGGGTAATTAACCTTTTTACTGTATATAAATCTTCTATTTTTTAAAACACCCTTTTTTAAAAAAATTGCACTTAAAAAAAGAAGCACCTCTTTTTTTAAATGGGAGCCCAAAGCCTCCTATGATACCCAAGTCATGCATCTCGGGAGGCTCTTGACTACTTGGGCATGCACAGAAGGGACATTTTCTTTCACTAAGGGGAAATAGATGCCACTCTCACGCAAGCTCAGTGAGACGGCACAGGATCAGATTGAGGAAAGGACCAGCGTGATTAAAGAATTTTGTAAAATGTGGTCCTTGATTTACTTAAATATCATAGCTCACACTATTGACCAGTAAAGCCACCAAGCATACTTTGTAAATAATAGGGTGCCAAGAACAGCAAGAACCTTCCTGTTGTCCATTACCCGTGTTTTCCCAGGAAAGCAGGAAAGAATATACTGTAGATAAAAAAATGCCTTTTTAATATTAAGTCGACTAAAAGATTCTATGAATTTACTTATCAAAGTGCTATGCAAAGTAAAATCCACAATTGGAATTTATAACTTAATTTCATGTCAATTACAGAGCCTAAGAGATAACCTTTTTTACTTCCTCCTGGCCTAATACATTGCATTTAATAATTGATATACTGCTCTGGTAAAGTTTAACTCTTTTCAAGAATTGTGGCAGTCTGCACTGTGACCAGTCAATTTCAAGGAGACATCCGTTCACTATCTTCCGACATGACTTGTACAGAGAGCTGGTCAACTTTTAATGGATTCTTTCTATTGGTTTTGGCTATCCTAGCTATTCTTTTGAATTTGACCCCACTTATTGCAGATTATGTGGAAGATGGGAGACTATTTCATAGCTCCATCTCTTGTTATGAGTGGTGGCTTCCAGGATTGATTGGAGGAGGGTTGCTTGTAAGTATTTAATTCCTTATTATATACCTTTCTTTCTGTCTGTTGGACATCAATACTGACATTAAAAGCTATAGGCCATATGTAGCTTAAGATGTGGGTTTTAGGTCAAGCACTGGACATTTTCTCTGGGAGAAGCAACTCTGTTTGCAACTCTATTGGAATCCTTTTCTGTTCATTTTATTATTGTTCAAGCTGGAATCATGGGACATACACCAAGACATACACCAAGTCCACATGGTAGTTACCCAATTACATTTTATTTAACAAGGTTTTTAATCTGCTTTTTATGTAGATCAATAAAAAATAGCAATCGCTATAAACAGCACTATGTACTTCATAACTCTTCATACCAATGGTGTAACAATTAGGCATGTGGTAGTGGCAGGTACACTTTAGGATTGTGTTAGACAATGTATGTATGAATATAGGTATATCTTTTTAAATGAGGTCACCTCTGAAAAGAACGGTGTGTGGCATTGTGCCCCTGTTTAATTAGGTTGCTTTGTAGGCTGTAGGACATAGATGGGCCACAATTTAATTGGACGTGTATAAGAGAAAAAAAATGTAAACAGAGGAGCATTGACAATGTGTATGGAGGTGTAGGAGGAGTGGGGTTACCCCAAACATACTTACATCATTTTCATTTTAAACATTATGGATCATTTGCATTATTAAACCATATTAACAAGGTTTGATTTTAGCAATCTAGTGTAAATTATTACAGTAATTGTAAATTAGTTTATTTTAGTACTCACAGACTTGTAGGCTGGGTTACAGGTTTTCACTTACTTAAATTTATCTGTGGTGAATTAATGTCTGCAAAACCCCATACAGAAAGGGATCAACTTAGGTTGCTTGGCACATGTTCCTGACTCCTGCTGAGAACTCTTTGTTGCCCAGGTCAGCAAGAGTTTAAAATTTTGTTTTCCTGTCCTGCCTATTTAGAATCACATAAATTGCACTTGCTGGCTGTGTTTGATGCTAAAGTATATTAGCATTGCTTCTTCCTTCTTAGAAAGAACTGAAAACTTAGTGGCAAAACCAAAAGAGATGGATGCTCCAAGACATGTGTACAAAAACATAATTTTATTTCTCTTCCAACAACAATCAAATGTACTATAATGTATATAATAACCAGGTTAACTTGCTGGAGACAGAAAATAGAAGCGATTGAACATAGAGAGCATTGACCTTCACCTTTATTGAAGTCGTCCCTGATGACTGGAGTCTACCTGGAGTAATATTTCAGCCTCCATCCAATTACCTTTCCTTTAAAAGTTCTGGCTTGCTGCCCTTTATTCTGTGCATGTCCACCATGGCCACATTCATCCAATGGGCAAGTCATACTTTTAGGGACCACTAAATGCTCCCACGAGTTGGGCTGTAGCATAGCTAAAAGCAACATTGAATGTTTTGTATGAATTTGAGAACATTTTTAGAGAGCTGTAACTTAGAACGGACAGCATGAAGCTAAGTGTAATTAACACTTGACATTTATGTTCTTATGGTTCTCTATGGTTACATTTTCTGGAGCTCTCCTTTAAACCAAAAAGATTGCTTACTACAAGCCTCGTAGAGTGGCCCTTATCAATTTATTTACTGGACTTTAGTTGTGTGCACACATCAGAGGATTCAGCTGACGTTGGTTATAGATCCATCAGGTCAACTTCATGAACAATGAATGGGTAAGGACCAGTATACAAGTCAAGGGAGGAGAGCACAGCTGGGTGCCGTTTTCCCTCCATTATTTGTCGCTGCAATGCAAATTGCAGGTGTGTACACAGCCTCAATATAAAGTCCTATAATTAGTCAAAATTTTGTTCATGCCACTTCAACACTACTCTAAAGTTGGAAATAGTCAAAGCTGGTCACTATTATAGCAGTCTTTTTACCCACAAGAAACCATTTAAATAATTTCCAGCGGCAATTGTTGCATGTGTGTGCCCACTGCAGATATTTTTGCTGCTTGCTGTGTTTAAGAAACACATTAACAAATCACCATTAATTGATTTTTTTCCCAAGACTGGTAAACAAGTCTACTGGCTTGGGGTAGTCATGCAATTATTTACAGACCCAACCAATATTGGCTAGATCTGGCATTCATTGTTTATTTGTATGGGTAATGTGAGACTTGCAGTTCTTATCAAATCATAAAAAAATACACCTGTTGTAAAATGTTTTCTACTGAAATCTTTTTTATCTGTATAAAACATGTACAAAACACCTAGTTATGTACCCAATGTACCTAATTACGATCACATGTGCTCAATAAACGCTGATAACTAGAACAAGCAGGCCGCTAATGAGCTAATGTTTTTTTAAAAACTTCTACATTGATGATTAACAATCCAGCAATACGCATTTCCCTGTATGTCATAAATGTTTAGACTTTGTAGTGGGTGTTACTGAAACTAAAACTAAGATAAAAATGATGATAACCTTATGAAGTAGCTGCTGCTGTGTGGGAAAAACTATCTCCTTATCAAGTCCTTATCACACTGGCCTGCAGACCCTTTATGCATATCCAATGCTAATATATAGTGGTGTATTCAAGTTAAATTCAGCATCTAAATGCATTATTTCAACACCTTAGCATATTATCCAGCACAGTAAATACTTAGCACTGTGCTGCAAAATGCATTGTGTTCTGTGGATGAATGCTGTATTATGCCATAGATTTTCAATATAACTTTGATAAGCTATATTTAGCTTGTATAGGCTACTTTATTTATTCTGGATTGGGTAAAATAGTAGATACTTCACTTAGATACTTGTTCTTTACAAATACTAATAAAAAATTGTGTTATTGATTTTCACGATGGATAAAAGTTATTCACAGGTATTCTAAATTGTGTCTTCTGAGTCCATGTATAGAAGATATATACCGGTAAGTAAAAAATTTCGGCAAACAAAGCAGATATAACAAGACAGGGTCATAGAGGCAGATAATATATTATGAATTATCGGATATACATAAAAACATAAAAAACATCAGAACTGACCGGGTTCCTTCCCACTACCCACTTTCCCTTTGTCTCTTATCCTTTCTGACTTCCCTCACTTTGTTTCTTTTCTTTTATACTTTTGTTCTCTTGTTTTTCTCTTTTTGTGTTGTTGTAATAATGACCTGAATTAGACTTCTATGTTAGCTTATTGTTTATGAAAGGGTGGACTTTATCTTTGGCCAGTTTTTTTGGCTAAACTGTAAATATCCATAATTTGACTAATCTGATGGAACCCAGAATTGGACTTATTCTGTTTTCTGCTTTCCTCTTTATGATATTCTGTAATATCTGAACACGGTTGCCCACCTTTGATAAATGGTCGTGTTGCTATTCTATGTTCTGTTTCTCTCCTAATAAAAATGATAGAAATGAAAAAACATAAAAAAAATTATCACCAACTGAAATATTAATTTTGGGTGTGATGGGTTTTTGAAACTCCTCTTTTAGGTCAGGGTTGCAGGATAACATAGGAGGCGAAAAGAACAATCCCAGTCTGTTGTGTTGTGATTAGGACTACCCACAATACATCTGATAACCCTCAACTCCTTCACCCTCATAGTAGACTACAGAATGGAATAAGGATGTTATTGTGGGGGAGAGTTATCTACATCAGGGTTATTAAATGACTAGTAAGGGTCTTTACACCACTGTACATGTTAGGTTTGTGCAGTAACTACCATCTTAGGTATTACCACCAAGCTATTTTTCTAATATGCTAAGACATTGGTGGACAATTTTCTTATTAGTGACCTATGGAGGGTTATTGGTGACCTAGGGAGGCCCCTGATATCACCAAAGTGCTGCCCATTTTATTCATTAACAATGCTACAGAAGGCTGTCAGACACTGTAGACACTCAAAAAGATATGATCTACAACACATTTTCTACATGAAAGGATCAGAGGCTGGAAACCTGCTATAGAAGTTGTTGAAGACTGGGGATATGATTCAGGAGACAGTCATAGACTGCACACACACTATACAAGACTAGTTGAAATCTCTGCAGTTAAAATCAGTGCTTCCATTATTTTGCTTTGCCTAGCCTATTCAAAAATAAAAAAAATACTAGAAATTAGACTAAAGAATATTCTCCTTCAGTAACCTACTATCTAGATAAAGAAAACACAGACTGCAGTCTCCTAAAGCTGCCCACAAAATGTCAAAGGAACACATGTAACTTCTGGGTTTGCAGATGCTAAGGTTTTGGCATTACCAAATAATATAACTTCTGGCCACTTTGCTACAGATATGGACCTTACAGGAAGACCCAGATGGAATAATATCCCATGCTAAAATCCGAACCTACCTATGTGACGAAACTGATATTATTGGTTGTGTTATAATATACAATTTATGGGTTTGTGTATACTAAAGTCCCTCAAAATATAAATACTAGTAGCTCTAATGATTTGGAAGTATAAAATGCAGCCTCCTAACCTTTTCTATTGCTTCCCTTAGGTATTACCAGCTGTGTCGATGACCTTAGCAGCAAGAAAGAAGGGTAGCTGTAACTCAAGATGTGGGGTGAGTAAGTTTGGAATCAATATCTGGGGGCAAAGTGAAAAAATGAATGATAATTACAGATTATAAACCGATTTCACGAAACCATCAGAACATCTAGGAAATTTTAACAGTAGGATTGGTAGGGAATCCTCCTGTTTGCGATCCCCGGAGCACTAGAGGTTAATTAACCTCTAGCCCCGGGGATAATCTCAATGAATGCAGCTGCTTCGGCCGCATTCATTGAGAAGATGTGTGATCCCCTGCACTAGAGATTATCAACCTCTAGTCCCGGGGATATTTCCAACAAATGCAGCCGCCTCGGCCGCATTAATTGAAAAGATGTGTGATCCCAGGCACTCGAGGGTAATTAATCTCTAGTCCCAGGGATATTTTCAATGAATGCAACTGCCTTCATTGAGAAGATGTGTGATTCCCGGTACTGGAGGACTAGAGGTTAAATAACCTCTAGTCCCGGGGATATTCTCAATGAATGTGGCTGCTTCGGCCGCATTCATTGAGAAGATTTGTGATCCCCTGCACTAGAGATTATCAACCTCTAGTCCCGGGGATATTCCCAACAAATGCGGCTGCCTCGGCCGCATTCATTGAAAAGATGTGTGATCCCAGGCACTCGAGGGTAATTAACCTCTAGTCCCAGGGATATTTTCAATGAATGCAACTGCCTTCATCGAGAAGATGTGTGATTCCCGGCACTAGAGGTTAATTTCGCAAAACCTTCAGAAGATCTAGGAAATTTTAACAGGAGGATTCACAAGGAATCCTCCTGTTTGCGATCCCCGGGGCACTAGAAGTTAATTACCTCTAGTCCCGGGGATATTCTCAATGAATGCCTGTGTGATCCCTGGCACTAGAGGTAATTAACCTCTAGTGCCGCAAAGCGCACACTTAATTTTTTATTTTTTTAAATCGACCTCGATCAGCGAATTTGTAGTGAGATTGAGTTTTAAAAACTCGCTCACTCATCCCTACAGATAATTTCAGATTGATAACTTTTTCTCTAGAACATCAAAAAAAATATATGAGGGATGATTTCTTAAAATATTTCTATTTTTAGCTTTTTATAAAAAAAACTAACTAATATTCTAAAAAGTTTTTTTTATAGGAAACCCGTATGGGTAACAATATGGGATCTGCCATTGCTTATGTTACTTGCATTGCTGTTTCTGGTTTCAATACTGGGACACAAACAGTGAGGGAAAGAAGTATTTGATCCCCTGCTGATTTCGTACGTTTGTCATCTGACAAAGAAATGACCAGTCTATAATTGTAATGGTAGGTTTATTGTAGATGTGAGAGACAGAATAACAACAAAAGAACCCACAAAAACCCAGTGCTAAAAAGTCAGAGCTTGATGTACATTGTAATGAGTGAAATAAGTATTTGATCCCCAATCAACCAGTCTGGAGAATGGCTAGGCCACTCCAGGACCTTCATGTGCTTTTTCTTGAGCCACTCCTTTGTTGCCTTGGCCATGTGTTTTGGGTCATTGTCATGCTGGAATACCCATCCACGACCCATTTTCAACGCCCTCCCAGCCCTCACCCCTGCGCATAGACTTTCCAGCATGCTCAGCAACAGTCCACGCACCAGCAGGCTGAAGAGGGCCCATCACGGGGCAAGGTTCTCCACTCTGGTAACCCTTGCCACACACACTATCACAGGTAGACTGCCACCACCTGCTTAGACGGAAGCACGCACCGTTACCCTAGACAACCGCAGTTATGCTTCTGCGTCTTTAGTGTCACCCGCTGCCACTCTAGACAGGGATGTTTCAGAAAATCACAATATTTTTAGTAGCGTTTCGGGTTAGCAAGTTACACTATTTCTACTTAGAGCATTCAGAGATTCAGCTTACACTTTTTATAGTGTTTAATAGGTAAAAACATACAAAAACAGTGCATGAACAAATTATAAAAAAATATAGACTTATCCAAGAACAATACCAGAATAATAGCACAACTATAGCAACAGCAAAAAATAAAAAGGGAAAACTGTGAAATAATACTGTGGAGTTGGTTTGCCTTGGCCCAGGTTGCTGTGTAAAGTCCAATTTACTAGTCAAAGTCACTGGGCTCCCTGCAGTGCTCAATGTGTCGGTGCCGTTGTTCTTAGCAACAAGATGATGTCAGTGAGAGCTCCCTCTGCTGGTCTTACATGGCTTTTTCTATGCCAACAACAGAGGTGGGACTAACAGGACCATACAATGATAGCAGCGTGTGGGCTGTCTGAAGGGCTGTCCCCACATGGATTATGGACACTTCCAAAATGCCCTGGTTCTAGCCATTATTAATATTTTCATATTTCAGGTTTTTTTGAACTGCCAACCCTCAGATTATTATTCACCACAAAATAACGAGTTCACAGAGACCAAACTAGGCATGTCTGGGACTTAAGTTTCACCAGAACAGGCTAAATATGGTTTCCAGGGTTTCCTAAAGCCTAGGAGACTGGTTCTTGGTCTCAAAATTCTCACCATAACGATCCAGCTACAAATCAGTCAACTACTGCTTCATACAGAATGGTATTTTGGAAATACAAAGATTATGAATAAATGTGTTTCAGAATACATCTCACAAGTTCAATCAGGGCCACTCTGCTAGCCTTATCTGAGTTTTATGATACCTGGAGACACAAAACTCTAACTTTTACAATGGGTGTTGTAAACTACAGGGTCTGGAGGATGTTGGTTGTCAGATCAAGAAATATCTGATAAGGGGAAATGTATGATCCTGGTCTGTTAAAGAGACAATTTCCAACAAGACAATTTAAAGGAAGACCATTTATTATATTTAAAGGGAAAATCAGGACATATTATTTTTCACAATATCACAGTACCTCCATGTTTGACTGTGGGGATGGTGTACTTGGGGTCATAGGCAGCATTCCTCCTCCTAACAGGGCGATTTGATTTGATGCCAACGAGCTCAATTTTGGTCTCATCTGACCACAACACTTTCACCCAGTACTCTGGATCATTCAGATGTTCATTGGCAAAGTGCAGATGGGCCTATACATGTGCTATCTTGAGCAGGAGGACCTTGCGGGCTCTGCAAGATTTCAGTCCTTTACAGCGCAGTGTGTTATCAATTGTTTTCTTGGTGACTATGGTCCCAGCTGCCCTGAGATCATTGACAAGTTCCCCCCATGTAGTTCTGTGTAGCTTTGTCACTGTTCTCATGATCATTGCAACTCCACAAGGGGAGATTTTGCATGGAGCCCCAGACCGAGGGAGATTACAATGTACATCAAGCTCTGACTTTTGAGCACTGGGTTTTTGAGGGTTCTTTTGTTGTTATTCTGTCTCTCACAGCTTCAATAAACCTACCATTGCAATTATAGAATGGTCATTTCTTTGTCAGAGGGCAAACCTACAAAATCAGCAGGGGATCAAATACTTATTTCCCTCACTGTAAGTAGCAAGTAAAGTCAGCACTCCTGATATTTATACTTATTCCGAATCAGTGACTCAAAGTATTGCAAGAATTTTACATGACAGCTACCTAAATAAAAATTTCACAACAAAAATAGCAGTGGCAGCCTACATACAACTCTCAGTAAAGGTTTATTCGAGAATTCATATCATGACCTATGTACTGCTGCTGTCTCCAAAGCCTCTGCTACTCTTGATATTAATATGATCATTGACCTTTTTAATAACAGTGTAAGGCAAGAGGAAACTACTCCCTAACTCCACTTGCACATTCAACTTTCTACACAATTAATTTTTTAATTTATTGTTATTAAAAATTATTTCTCTCCAATCTGCAGTCACTATAATGTTCTCAAACCTTTCAAAAAAATAATGAAATATAGCCCATACATCTTCTATGTAAAGTTTCCCAATATCCAACCTTTGTGTGTCCTGCAGATGCTGTCCTCCTCTCTGCTATGTGTTTTCAGTATAATTGGTGGCATCTACTGCACTCTCATAGCCATATTTGCCATCAGTAGAGGTCCTCTGATCTGTGAAAAGGGAAGCAACACCTTGGAACACTGTGATTACACCTTGAAGAACTTCAGGTATAGTTGCCCCACTCTGAAAAGTGACCTGTGTGCGATTTTATTTCTTGCTTTCCAGACCCATTTTGTACAACCAGACATATCTGTGTTATTAATGGGGCATACATTTTTATTTGAAATATTTTTAAACATTCTTCCTACAATTGTATTTTTAAAACATCTTTCATCAATCATTTTTAGATCATCACTCCTATAGTTGCAGAATAAGGGATAAAAAGGGATAAATCATAGAGCAATAATATGACTAACTCTAGCAAAAGAAGATTGACATGATTTCTGCTTATACTCTGTCGGGGCAGAAAATGGTGGGAAATCTCTCAGGACGTAGACAGAAACACATTTTTAATTAAGTGAGGTAGACTGAGAAATTCCACAAATGATTTTTATTGCTGTCTGTTTCTTCCTTCTTTTCCTCCTTCTTTTAAGGGTGTAAAATAGACAGGAAGTAAGAGAACATTTTCAGAGAGAAATAAAGACCTGATTGATTTGTTAACTCTTCCCCACTTTATCCCAGACTAAATATATTTTATTATTTGTGCATTCATGTAAAATACATTTCAAAGGAAATCAGAGTTGTTCATCATAGCCAACAAAGTAGTAGATCTGACTACTGGCTTTATCACCTTCTAAGTCCCTTAACTGCAATGTGTACATAATGTCAAAGGGTTTCTGCAGAGACAAGCATGACCAACAGCATTTGTCACAATACCAAAATCACCATGGACAGCAAACCTGGAATGGATTTGTTCAAAGTCATTTGCTATTAGCTATAGTTTGCAATGCAAATGTTTTGTACCCTGGACCAGATCCATTCCAGGTTTGCTGGATCACCCAGTTTCATCAATGAATGTGTATCCTCTGCAGCCTTGGAGAGCTTTAATAAATCTGGCTCATAGTGAAGAGTGAGTAGGGAAACAATCGAAGAGAACAACTCAATCTTTTTTAGTATCTAACATTGTCTAACAACTATCATTGTCTTCACAGTGACTTCCAAAGCCTGAATTTTGACCTTGCCTGGTATCTGAATAGTACTTGTTTATCCCCATCAATTAACAGCACCATCCATGGGAACTCCCAGAGGGATTTTCTTGACTTTGAGCTGGACCTGAACATTGACGTGGAATCTCAGAAGCTCATTCACATCATAGTATACGTGTCTCTCGCTATTGTGGGACTGTTAGAGGTGGCCACCTCTGTTAGCCAGATCGTGGCTGGTTTGTTTGGTTTCCTCTGCGGAACCTCAAAGCGCCACAAGCGTGATGAATATAATGACAGGTTAAGCTACACTTGGAATCAGCCCCAATGGCGGGGCTAGGTAAAAGAAAAGGGAAAAGGACAGGGGTATCCTTCATGATTTTTTATGTTTTTAACTGTAATTAGATCTGGGTGTTTGAAATAATCTAATCAATGTAAATTAATGTTACCGGGGTCATAGTGGTATTATGTATATAGCTGCTACTTCTAGTTTTAGAGTGATACACAGTAGCCAAGCTCCTTCTAACAATGCAAATCTATTTCTTGGACAACTTAATGACAATAGTGCACTCCTTGTGTAGCTAACATGTATTGGGAACTGTTGTTTAGGAACATTTACAGCGCACTCTCTGTGTAACCGATATCTTGTAGCAACATAAAGAACATATATAGTGAACCCCCATGTAGCTGATATTGTATAGAACTCACCTGCAGAAGAAATACAGCTCCATTAAGAGTGTACTTTCTGTTAGTTAGTGCTGTGTAATGTCCTCTGTATCACCATTCACATTTGCCCTCCAAGACAGGTTTGCATAAATGGATTACATATATGCTTTAATGTGTTTTAATGGAGTTCTTTATTACTTTCTTGAAAACTTTATTAGCAGTATGATTTCCCTCTCTTTGTATTAATTGTGACTTTGTACATATACCAGTGCAAGCTGTATTGCTTCCAACCTGCTATTGATCAAATCCACTTCTGGAAATGTAGATACATTATTCTAGGACTGGGCTGTGCAGGGCCTACATACACAGAGGAAAAGAAGTATTTGATCCCTGCTGAATTTGTACGTTTGCCATCTGACAAAAAAATGACCAGTCTATAATTGTAAAAGTAGGTTTATTGTAGCTGTGAGAGATAAAATAACAACAAAAGAACCCTCAAAAACCCAGTGCTCAAAAGTTAGCTTGATGTGCATTGTAATGAGTGAAATAAGTCTTTGATCCCCTATCAACCAGCAAGATTTCAGGCTCCCGGGTGTCTTCACTGTATGCAGGTAACTCTGTGAGGGAGTGCTCCTAATCCAAGCTTGTTACATAACTTGTATAAAAGACATCTGTCCACATATATAGGAATACCTAGGTGCCTGTATTAGGATTAAAGAGTAATATTAAGCAGAAATCATTAACACTTATGTAAGAATATAAAATTATATGGTGGTTATTATTACTGGAACGACAACTCTTTCTTTTTACTCACTAATCACGTTACCATCTATGTGGCTGAGATAGCATGACCCCCTTATGTTTTATTACATATAGTACTATGCATTGTGAAGCAATGCACTGCAGGTGTGTAGGCAAGGTGCACTGAGATATCGTTCTGAATAACATCACAGCATCCAACATGTGTTATATCCCAGGGTTGATAGCTCTTCCGACATACAAAACTGCCAGGGGTATTAAGAAAAAGTAACAGTATTTCCAGGTGGCACAGAAAGAAATCATCAAGGAGGCCTAACCAGAGTACGAGGCCTCCGCGCACTCAATCCATGGTTTCTTATACTCTACCTGACACCAGATAGTGGATGGCAACTAAATTGTTTTTGACTTCTTCAATGGCTATGAGAACATCCCAATCTGTCAGAAAGCAGGGTGTCATCTCATCAGAGAAAACATCTTCCACCCACCCATTCTGTCTGGCCTGAGATCTGAACTCTATACCTCTAGTGCGTTACATTCTGCTCTGCTGTCAGTGTGCCACTCTTGCATGCTGGTCCTTGTCCTCTGAATGCAATATTCTTTCACCTAAGGCTTCTGGATTATCCACTATATCAAAGATATTGGTCAGACTTCTGCATCATGATTAAACCATTGTATCTCATGCACACACATCCATAAGTTATTGCTAAAATGTATCATCTCCCTCTCTTTAGAAGAGTGTGGATGTAAATGAAATGGGCAATGGGTGGGGGTGAAGGAAAGATATGTAAATATTTGGCTTATATTGAGGGGGAGCTCTTTTGATTTTACTATACATTGTGGTGTACTGCACTGGTAAAAATGGGACAGGTACATTTTTGTCTGTGTGTTTTGGTACATTGGCAGCACAAAAAAATGAATGCATCACATAAGAACATTATATAGGGAATGAGCTCTGAAGACCTTTGTTAGCTCTCAGCCAAATGTAATGATGTAATTACCATAAGCTCAGTATTTCTGTGAAGCATAAGTGAGTAGACACTTGATATTTGAAGGGACCCTGATTAGACGCTATGCAGCTGCTTTCCCTTATTACATTCTAATTAGCAAGCAGGTGCTAACAACAAATACAGAGTCTGTCTTTTTTTTGCATAGTGTGCAACAATGGCAGTAGAGGAATGCCGCATTGTGTACAACAATGGCAGTAGAGGAGTGGTTAACCCCCCCCCTCAATAATCATAGGCAGTCCTATATCACACACATATTTTGTAAGTTTTTCTTATGACAAGCAATGATATTCTATAGTTCATAAACCTGTGTATAGAAACCATGAAATGTAGGATGTCTAAAAGCTGGAGAAGAGTTTTACATACACGCCTACTGCTTCAAAGTGCTTAAAATCCACTGAATACTTATTTTAGAGAGTATAGGAAAATGGTAAAATCAGCTTTTTTCCTGCATTCTGCTTGCAAAATTTTCCTTGACGAGAGCAAATGATAGGAAACTTATATTCATGCTTTGTCAAAGAATAGGGAAATATCTTTTGCTCTGCTAACTTACAAGCCAAGTCAAAAATTATCCTATAAAAAGTTACTGTCACTATTCTATACATACAGACAGGTTTTTTAAAGCAAATCTAAAACCAAAAGGAAAAAAGTGATTTATTACCGCTTACCAGTCTGTAGGCAGTTTTTTTCAGCCTCCCTCTCCCTTTATTTTTCCCTGCAGTCCTAATAAAAACACAACTCGTGCCCCTGGGCGGCCAAGTTCAATAAACCTAAGCATGTCTGCCTTAATTCTTAGGAGATTTGTAACTTACAAAAGAAACGGTAATGGTGTTTGTGCAATTAATAAAAGCTGTGACTGAATAGTTACTCAAAATAACGACTTGTGCGGTTCATACTTCCTGAAAAAAATATGCATGTGGTATCAAGAGTGATATTTTCAGTATTTTACCTCCAGCCTGAAGATTGATAAGACAGGTAATAGAGAATGTTAGGGAAGTGAGACAGAGGGAGAACAGGGAAAATGGATATTGTAAAACATATCTTTATATTTGTGTGATACAACAAGAGTAAAATTAAAGTGAAAACTGCCAACAGTTCAACATTAAGATTGGCAAAACAAAGGGGGTTGACAAAAACATTTTTACTGGTTTACTGAAATCTATTCTCATTTTAAACATGGAATTTCTTCTGCAATTAAAACAAAGCACTCCACTTGTAAGTATAATACCAAATGAAGACTTCCATTCCTTGAGTACTGCCATAATGAATCAAATTCTGCATGAAGCCTTAAATATAAATGAATTTATACCACACGAGGAAACAACCTGTCCTTGAAATACCACACAGGTAAATAAAACCTTTGTGAATCAACATAAAGAAACATGTAATTGGCTGTCAATCAGCACATCTAATAATTCATTCTTTGTGAGATGAACTAATGAAGATTTGAAATGAGCCAGGAATATGAGGGGGAGGGGATCCCAAGTTGGACTTGGGATTCTACACGATAATACCTAAATCAAAATAATTTGAAGCTTTTATTTCCCATCTTTCACATAATCCATATCTGTTTCCAATGTCACCAAACACACACATTGAAAATGAGATGTAAATATATTTGAGAATGAAATATATCATAACAAGGCATTTTACATTGAAAAGAACTTTTAAGATACAAGATGAATGAAAAGAAGAATTGTGATTTAGGCTGCAACAGTCCAACGTTCCTTTGTGGTTGTGATATCCATAACAGGTATGGAAAGGAAGATATAATTGTATGCACACCCAGCAGGGTGTTCTCCATAGCTGCCACCACAGAAATCAGTCTGTGGCTAGTGCACAAAGTCTGTTTTTTTTATAGTATTAGCTGCTCAGCCTTATAACTTAATCTGGGGCTGTTACTAACAAGCAGTGTTTAATGCAGTGTGATTTCCAGTCCCCTGTCTGCTAGTAGAGTAATCCCAGGGACGCCTGTTTTCCGCAAATCCAAACATCTTCCTTAAAGCCACCCGTGCTGCCTCCTCTTCTGCAGCAAAAATCGTCTCTCCCGGTGCTTCTGCAATCAGCTGCTTATTGCTGGGGAATAGAAAGGAAAACAGTCTGACATTACACATGGGATATATCTGTGTTGTCATATAGTATTATAGTATAGTAACAGGATTTATATAGCGTCAACATATTACACAGCACTGTACAAATAAATAGGGATATATGTACATAAATTTGTCTACAGTTATCTTCTGCTAAGTGAATGTGACAATTTTGTCTTTTACAGCCTATATACACATTGAATTAAAATCTCTTCCCTCTTTTTAAATCTGTAATACCCTTGACCCGGAGACCACAAATCCAATGCTATAAATGTGTCTATAAGAGCTGGTCCCTTGCTCACATTATTGCTGTCCTGGTGTACAGCCAATAAATAGTGCCCACGTCATGCAGACAGTGGCATGGACATCATAAGAAACGACCCAGCAAGAATAAAGTCTGGGTACTGGCATGTCACTTGACTGTGGATTTTGATGACTAAAAGGACATTTAGACTTTTTTTTTTATTTTATACAACTGTGATTAGTTATAGGGGGCAAGTAAGTGCATATGTGTGTGGTGCATGAATAGTCAGGGTTCTCTTTTCCTGTACCATAGTTTCTATTGCTGTATATGCAAGTTTGTCATCTGCAGCACATATATATTGTAAATAAACCACCACAGGGTCAAGAAAAAAAAAAAGGTCAGCCTGGTATAAGCAGCCCATATAAACACTTTTCCTTTAATGTAAATCCACCAATTTTATAAATAATAAAATGCCCTTTCCAATAGGAAAGAAAACCCTGACATGAAAAACACAAGTCATTATTCAAATTTATCCTGTAAATGTTAACTGTCTGACTAATATGTTACCTGCCTGCTTTAAAACGTCATTAATTAAAAATTTCTTCTCTGTTATACATACAGGTAGTGCCTGGGTTAAGGACATCCGACATACGGACGCCTCCTAGATAGGAACAGGGTTTCCCTGCTCCTTCTGTATGGGAGGGGAGCAGTTTGCAGAAAAAATCCTGTAACTCTTTAATGACCAGGACAAATTCTGCAGTTGCTTCTTTTTGCATATCAAAGCACACCTTGTTTCAGAAGTTAATAAATGTCTAGGCTCTATAAAATTTTTTTTTTGCTTTGTTGGTGATTAGCTCACAGTAACTGACATCACGCTGCCTAATAATATGTTGAGACAAACATCTGTCCTAATTGCTTTTATTAAAATAATATACCTGTTCTGACTTACATACAAATTCAACTTAAGAACAACCCTACAGTCCCTATCTCGTATGTAACCCAGGGACTACCTGTACTCAGAAATCACTGAAGACAAGGGGTCAGTGTACAATCTAAGAAACTAGCATTTTTCATTATCATAATAAAACCAGGCCCTTTTTATTTTTTTTTATTATTCCAAGGACAGGTTTACTTGAAACTATCTTTAAATGTATGTGTACAAAGCTATTCTGAACTACAGAGGTTTTTCAGTAAGGAGAGTATTTAATATCATTACTAAATGTATGGGTCTAACACATGTGTAAACATCTCCAGAATGTCCCTCTACAACTGATCCTAAGATACAATCACCAGGCAATACTATCAATTTACTGAACTGTCTATTAATGCCAGGCACATTTATTCTACACAATGGATAGATAATACTCACCAGTAGAGACCCACAAAATACACGGGCAGTACAGTGCTGGCACCGGATTCTCTTGTAAGCCTGGGTTCAGGAGGGGATACATTTCGCTGGGACAATTGTTCAACCAACAAAGACATAGGATCCCTAACAGACCAAATCTCAAACAGATCCTTGCCAATCAGTTCAGTAATGATGAAATCCTAAACAAATCAGGGGACAATCAGTTAGCAGACATTCACAATTCAGAGACAGGATTTTGTAATAAAAACTTGAAATGAGCATACCTGGAGAAATATCCCAGTTGTATCAGGACCAGAGCTTTCCAGCAAGGCTCCAATGATTCCATAGAAGGTTCGTTGTAGGGTCTCCAGGGACAAAGGACATTCAGAGCTCAATGTTAGGTCATCAATACCAAGATTTTTAGCTATGTGACCCAAAACCTGCTGGCTGGTAAGGTAATCAACTACAGCTTTGACTCCCACAACAGGAAGATTTGGAAAGGCCTGCTGAATTGTATTTGTAATATATGAAACTGTGAAGTCCACTCCATGCTGCGCAAGCTCACTGTTGTCCTGCAGATTTAAGGTTGCGGTTTCTTCATCCATGCCCAGCTCACGGCGTTCACCCTCTTCTTTAACGACATAGGAACGGTTTACAAATGCAGTTTTCAGTAGTTCAGTGGAAAAGGCTTCATTTAAACGTTTTGAAAATGCCAAAATTTCAGCGTGATAGTCGAAAGATGGCTGCTGGTACCTGTGAGGATACAAGAGTGTTTATGGTATGAGATCACATTTCTCGTGTGTGTGATCAGTATAAAACACCAGAAATGTATCCAGATGATTAATATAATATATGTGTATCATTTATATTTCACATAGCAGGCAGTCCCTGTAAAATGGAACAAAAGAAAAGGGGTTTTCACCCTTGCATACATGTAGAAATATTTCTTACAGGAAAAAAAAAAAGTTTTGTATATGTATATATATTTAGGGGGTGCCGAGAAGTTCCTGGCTTTGCCCTATTTCAGATGAAATAGAAAAGTTACATATGACAGCCTAATATCTTAGTATGTGCCTGTGCAAATATCAGGTCTTTGCGATTCTTAAAACTGTTTTTAAAACAAGTTTTTACGTCGGAGTTACGGGCCAACAAAGTTTTTGTTTCTCTAGGGAAAGTCAGCAAAGGACATTCACACTGAGATATCACGAATACTGGGGGAGAAATGTCCTTCCTACAGCACTGTCAAAACCTGGATATCTCGTTTCAAGACTTGGCATTTCACCATTAAAGATGAGCCCCGCAGTGGGCACTCCCCAACCTCAACTGACTCGGCAACCTGCGATGCTGTCCATTAGCTGATTATTGGGGAACCGGCGAATATCCGAAAAAAAGATAGCCCAGATACTTTACACCTCACCGGAGCGTGTTGGGTTTGTTATCACCACTATCCTAGACATCTGCAAGCTTTCAGGGAAGTGGGTGCTGAAATGTTTGAACAGTGATCAGAAGAAGGAACGAGTTGAAGCATCCAAAGCCATTTTGGCCCATTTTGAAGCTGCACAGGACTTTTTGGCTAGGTTATTGACTGAGGATGAAACCTGGCTCCACATATATGATCCTGAAACAAAGGAACAGTGAAAGGAATGGCGCCGTGGAAAGTTAACCAAAGGGATCTTTTTTTTGCAGGACAATGCACCTGCGCACACGTCCAACGTTGTGGCTGCCAAATTGATCACCCCGGGTTTCCAATTGATCTACCATCCCCCCTATTCACCTGACCTGGCCCCTTCGGACTATTATCTGTTCCTGAATTTGAAAAAACACCTGAAGGCGCAACATTTTGAGGACATTTCTGACGTCAAAGATGCTGCTAAGAGCTAGTTTGCGGCCCAACCAAAGGACTGCAAAACCCTGAGCTACGCTGTACCAAGCAAATCAGTCTCAGGGGGGAATATGTTGAATAAATGTGTTATTTCCTAATTCTGGCTCTCTTCTTTCTTGGCAAAGCCAGGAACTTCTCAGCACCCCCTCTTAAATACACAGGTAGTCCCTGAGTTACATACGAGATAAGGACTGTAGGTTTGTTCGGCAGTTGAATTAGTATGCAAGTCAGAACAGGTACATTATTTTATTAAATGCAGTTGTTTTTTTTTTTTTTTATCGAATCTTGTGTAACGTGATCCACTAACAAAATAAAAACCCTGTGCCCAGCAAAAAAGTGTAAGTGCAAAAACACCACACAAAAAAACGTGTACTGGGGCACTATTTTATTAAATGCAGTTAGGACAGATGTTTGTCTTAACATATTATTAGGCAGTGTAGTGTCAGCTACTGTATAAAATCGTGTGTGTAGTCCCCCTCTATATCATGGTTCTAAAATTGAATTGTGGCCCCGGTATATTGTGTTTTCTGAAAAGCTGTGATGTTGTATTGGAAAGCGCAGTGTGGGGATGCTGGGAGATAAAGAAGGAACAAGTCTGGCCAATCAGAATGCCCCATAGTTTCAGTTGTAATTAGTTGCTGGCTATTCGTGCAGTTGGGGAAACTTGGGCATCCAGGTATTGCACGTTTTCGTTTGTCGCAGGTGGTTTTGGAAAGTAACTCCTGCGATAAACGGGGGTCTACAGTAAATATATACACACACACTGTAAAACAGACTCTCCAGCTCAGTAATCATGTCCACCTACCCCTATATAAAACAGTGTCAGTTAGATTGTATATTTACCTTGCTTTGGCTTCCTTGCTTCAGCACCTAAGTAAGAGAGAAGTCCTCCTCCTCTTCCTGGTCAAAACCATAAGAGAATGTATGGACACCACCATGGATCTTGTTGGCAGGGGAATGCTTGGGGGGGGGGGGGGTGTAGACTGGGCACACAGTATGGCATCAGTGGGTGAGGCTGGGGGTCAGTTTAGGCTCCTGGAATGAAGGGGATAAGGTTTGGCACCAGGAAGCAGGAAAAACTCAGGAAACCTCAGGCAGCAATGTAAGATTGGATGAGCCAGGGACATGCAGAAAAAGAGTGACAGGTCCTCTTTGGCTGTACAGTGATATGAGTGAAATGATTCTGTATGGGAAGCAATGTGCAATGACCTTGATGTATGTCACCCCCTAACAAGCCTGGCATCCCCCATTACAGCCTGGCATGACATTGGAGTGTTTGTGGCACTATGATTAGTGCAGTGTGTGCCCTATGTAGGACATGTGAATGCAGCATGGCGGGCAGCTCTCACCTTGGCACTGGCTTCGGGGGCCCCTCCAGGCGCTTCTTCCTCTCCAGCATTAGTAGATAAGGCCGCACCCATCGCTTCACCCCCCTCACCTGGGAGTACCGCGGCCCCAGCGCCGCCACACAGCGGACACCGACCAGTAAGGAGGACATAGCAACCTGTGACAGGGGGAGCGGTGTGCGGATTGCACACTTCCTCCCTGAACGTCAACTTCCGCCTAAAGCAGACATTCTGTTCCGCTTGTCAGTGTGGAAGGGGTCAGGCTAAACCTGAGCGCATTACCCATCTGCTAGCTGTGTTCTTATTAATGAAAGAGGGCCGAATGTTTATTGTACAATAGAAATCTGCTAAAGAAGTACTGAGGGTGCAACTACTGATGAAAATCCGAGCTGTCTGCTAGAAATCCTCATCCAATGGCTTCAGTACTATGAGATAGTGAACCTGCGGTCACCTCTGACCTTCCTGTGACCTGTCTCTGACCTTTCTGTAGGCAGCTCGATTTTTACAATGACCTCAGCTGCAGCCTATGCAGGTCACAAGGAGTTCAGGTTTAACCCATAGTGAGTGGTGCAAGTGGTCTATAGGGATGGTGTAAGACTAATAGTAGGATGATCCCAGCCTGGGAAGAAAGCACTAGGCCGGGATCATATCCTAGAAATGGAGGCAGCCATAAGCCCCGTACAGGTGTTAGAGGAATGTTGCTAGAATCAAACCTGATCATTACCAGTGACAGATAAATGAACACTGTGTACATAGCACTGTTCTGTTCTATGGAGAAGGGAAGGGAGAGCAGCACCCCTCTGTGCTCTCCTTCATTTAAATGCACATCAACGTTTTCCAATTGATCATCCAATGTGGTGAATTGATGAACGAGTAGGAGGGACAATTGTACATGTCAGATTTTGCCTGAGACAGGCATGACCGGTCATCTCAGGTGATTATTATCTGACACGTGTGTGTATAGTTTTCCATTTTGTACACATGCTGCAGACAACATTTTGTGATTGTTTCAGGTTTTAATCTAGCAGTTTTTCTCAACTAAAGTTCCTGCAGAGGTTCCATAGGCAATGAGAAGTTTATACCCCAATGATTTCTTTTCATTTGTATCCATAAGGTTGGCATTGTTCCTACTGACCACCACACAAATGTACTGAGAGATGTGGATATAGTAATTATAGCAGGGGTTTCCCCATGGTAAAAAGAAACCCTGCTCTAGCATGTGTACAGGTTTCCCACAATTTTGGAAGAAGAGAAAACACGCCACTACTAACAACATTTATTGGCATGAATACCTCTCCTTCATCTTCCCCTCTACACAGAGCGGCAATCAGTCATTTCAAATGGTCAGTAAAGATTACCTGAGCTTCATTTACAGAAAGGGATAGCATTAGGCTTAGTTTTTCTGTACTAAAATATTCCTGGCATGTCAATCTTCAGTAATGAGGCAGCTGGCACATATAAAGAACCCGCTTCTGTAGAACTGACAGCAGGAAGCAGTGAGAAGTATTGAACTGCTCACTACCACCCCTATTCATTCTCTATGAGGCAGCTACAGGTAGAAGCTAAAGGTAGAGTCTTCCCTGAAGACAGCAGTTCACGGGCATTAGAAAGTGCTAACTGCCCCACAACCAGTCTAACAAAGTGTTAACCATCTTTGAGCTCCAGCCATTGAGTTTGTCAAGGCTGAGGTTAAATCCATAGTGAACTTCTCTCCCAGTGCTCCATTAGTGGAGCCAATAAAATCAGCCGTTACTTTTCCAGTTTGGGATCCTCAGACATCCTGACTGGCCAAGCCAGAAAGATGTAACTTGCTCACGAGCATAATTAGTTTCAGGACTGTACACATGCTAACCAAAATTACAAGTTAGCTGGTTTTCAATTTCTTTTATTGCAATATGGACATAGTTTTCTTTTTTTGCAATGCTCACAGTTCTTTTCAGACTGAATCCTTAAGTGGGAGTTTCTGCCATTATTGTAAGCACATTAACAAATCTTAATATTCTAATGAGAAAAAGTTCAGGGGTTGTATCCTTGCAAATGTTAGAAAGCATTGGGGAGTTTCTTGTCAAAATCAAATTTCTATTGCAGAGGATGCCTAAAACACTGGTCGCCAACAGGTGGTCCGTGGCTCTGATTGATGTGCCCCTACTGGGGGGCGCACCCGCCAGAGCCACAGACCATGTCTCCCATACAGATCTAAGTGGGCGGGTTCTGGCATCATGAAGTCACTATGGGGGAAGTTTCTTTCTCCTTTGAGTGACACACGGCTACCCGCGCATGCGTGATCCGGATCCCGTAAGTTTAGTGGTCCGTAGGTCCAAAAAGTTTGGCGACCACTGGCCTAAAATGTAAGACATTTGGGGAAAAAAAAGAAAATGATGAAGAAATTATGTCTCTTGGAGAATTTTGTAAAAACTGATATACTGGAAGGAAGTGAAGAATAATTACCAAAAAATTACTTGTTTTTTTGGGGGGGGATGTATAATTTTAAACTTAGGTCTTTCTCCAAATTCTAGATCTCCAGGTTTTAAAGCAACATGAAAGACCCTGAGATGTGCTAATCATCCGGTATTATATATTATTGAGCTATACACTGAAAAGGAATAACACAAATATTTGTTTTTAAATTTTATTTGACTTGTGTATAGTTACATTATCTTTGTTGTTGTATACGTACTGTTGACAAGCAGGACATAAAAAATGTAATATAATAAAACAAAAAAGAGAACACAATCAAAACATGAAGATAAATAAGTTATAAAAGTATTGTACACAAAATGCATAGCACTGAAGTACAACTTCACACCAAAACCAAGACCCAGCATGCATTCCAATTTATGTGTTGCCTAGTGCAGTAAGTAACAAAAGGAAAAAAAGACATTTGTATCTATGGCCATTCAACATTTTATTCTGGGTTTTGTCATGTTCTAATTACCATCAAACAGCCTGCAAAGACACAATAATTATACTATTGCTATTTTATAGCCCTAAAAAAAACTAAAAATAAAAAAATAAACTCATATTTTCTGTTAATCTTTTTCATCTACAAACCTTAACTCTGCACAGCTTTTTTTTTACATGCATGTGGATGTGGTGACCAGAAAAGGGCCAAATCTGATGTGTGACCTCTAGTCATGTACACTCTACAATGTCAAATTATGTAGCGTGCATGTCACTTGGGGCAACAAACTGAAGTTAGATAAATCTAATGGTAATTCTATAGGCATTAGTATGAAAAAAAAAGCCGTTATACAGCCTCAATTATTTTACAATGTTGTTACAAGCACCATCCAGTATTGTTTTCTATTTGATGGAAAATTATATTTAAAAATATAAATCCTGATTTACTGGTTATCTACCACAAATGTGAATTACCAGATTCCCAGTAAAGTCTGAGGACTATGAGAAGAGTACAACATCCAGAGAAAGTATCTGTTTACTGATTTACTACATTTTTTTAATTGGTCCATGTACTAAAGGAAATAGGCTGTCACTGCAGATGTCCCCATCAAAAAGCTGTTTTATTATTATATGAGTCACTGATATGGAGCATGCAGCCACTAAAGTCAGAGGAAAGTTAGAACTCCTGCTTTGCATACTTGTAACTTTTGGCTCAAAGTATTGAAGGGTATGGATTAACATTCAGGTAATCATAACTGGAAAAAAACGTATTCAGCAGTGGCAGCCTGTGCATTTCTCAGTACAGGTTTCCGACACAGGACTAGAATATAGTTAAATGTAGTATTCTTCTCTGTGCTCATGTTAGATAAAACCCCGTCTTCTAAAGGATGTTGGAATACACACCTAAGCTATGCTATGAGACAGAGGTTACAGCACACAGACCACTTAGTCAATGCACAAAACGGCATCAGGCACAAACATCACTATATATAGAGTACAAATATAAGATTTTTCCAAAAAAAAAAATGTTTGCAATAAGTGGTACATTTCACGTGAATAAGTGCGAAAGAGTAATTGTTCCCCTTTCATTGTCTGTCCAAACATGTCTATGGAATTATTGGCTTTGTTGTGCTATAAACAGGTTCTCTCATTTTATAATGGCAATATCATTTCTCTGAAGTTAGAGGTCCACACAAAGAAAAGCAACAAAAGCTAGAAATAATTACAAGGTCTTTTTTTTCATTATTACATGGTACCCTAAGCGCTTTTAAGAATCAATTCCACCTAGAGTGCTTTGCTATGTTTAGTATGTGACAATGCTGTACCTCCATTAAGTTGTTAAAGGAAACTTTTTACAGAGGAATAAATAAACTCCTGCAAAAAGCCTCAGTTGCCATTCTATAGCTCTCAGGCCACACAATGGTATGAAAGATCTGCTATGACATCACTGGAATGGAATCAGTATGCAATTTAGGGGGCAGCCTTTAGTTGAGGCTCAAATGTATGTAAAGCCAAAACATTTTTATTTTGTGTAGATGTTGCCATGTTTAGGACCCATGTCAAGTTTTATTTTTATTGCTCTCTGTGTCCTAGCTGGGAGATTCACCCTAACATCCTGTCCCTGAGGCACAGCAGGAAGTAAGGAGAGACATCCTAAAAACTACAGGATATCAAAATTTACCAGAACAGCTTTACAAAGAAAATATTTCCCCTTACCTGTTGTTTCAATGACTCAACTCAAACATTTTGAATTTCCGGATACTTTCTATACCCGAGGCAACAGTCTCCAGAACAAATAGAGGGGTACATTTCTTTAGTGTGGACACCTGATAAGGTCCTAACCCTTTCACACTGTATCCAAATCTTATGGGAAAAAAGATTTACTTTTACATTCACTTCAATGATAAACCACTAAATGCCAGTTATTATACATAAATGGAGCTTGTTGATTCAGTCCTGAGATTTTATTATAGCACTGCTAGACAACACAGCAAGGCAGTGACCTAATTTTCATCTACTGCAGTTCAGCAATACATTGAGGTCACCTTCCTACCCCTAGCCTGTAAATGGACATTATGTACGCAGACTGATCGGTTCTTTTTTTCTCACCTTTAGTTATCATGATCCGTGTCAGCACATGTGTGAGTACTGACCCTGCCTCACACAGTCTGCTATATAGAGAATTAAAAATTTCACTATCAAGACAGATTAAGATAATTACACTAGTTGTTTTTAATATACATTATAAATTATGCATATGACTAAAGCTATGTTTTAACATACAGGTGTTTTGCTTTCTGACAGAAGACTTATAATGTTTAATAGGATTGTGCCAAGGGGATACCCACATACCAGATATCATGTCATCTAAAGCCTGACAGTTTCCTTACAGGAATACATGGAGACCCAAGCAGACTCAAGTGATAGAGCTGTTCATATTAAAGCAGAGCAAGACCAGTGCCAGAACTAGGGGGATCTCATCTCCCTGAAGCTTCAGAAACCCTCAACAGGTAATAGAACATACCCCACTGGACCCAGACTGAAGCACTACACTAAGTTGATTTGCTCTACAACACTTCATGTGTCCAACTTTTTCTTCAGCTTAACACGAAAAACCTTCAAGGCAAGGTCATATTACTCTTAAAAGGTCAGGAATGATTCTTGCATGCCAAAAAAAAATAATAAAATTTGTTCTCAATTATAGAACAGACCCCTCTTGAGAATGAATATATTTAGTTTACTTAAACCTTATCACAGTCAAAGTTGCATGCACACTATGCAGACCAGCTGGGTTTGAAGGAGTAAAACCAGGAGCAGGAATGCAAAGTGTTTTTTCCTGCTGCTGGCAAAAAATTTGTGCCATGGACCTGGGTCTACATCATCCAAGAGTTTCTTTCAGGTTTTGTAGTTTTTTTTTGTGTTTTTCTTTAGATAGCCAGATCCTCGCAGTTGATGACTAGGGAACTTTTTAACGTCTAAACCAGAACCAACTGTTGAGGAGCCAAAAGGCCACTGTGATGGAGTACATGACCATCTCTCGCCTGACTCTTTCCTTGTTCTCCTCTTCCAGCAGAAGTAGACGTCTGTTCAGCTTGATGATCTATGACCCGCAAAGAAATGAAACATCAAAAAAGCAGCCATGATATAACTCGTCCAACATACAAATTGCAATACAGACCTCAATATTGGCAGCTTGGTTTTTTAATGCACCCTATCCTTACTAGACTGCAGCTGCTTAAAATCCTCAAAACCCTTAACATTTGAAAGGGATTATCTGCTTTATTTTTTGTCATTTCACTTACTAATTCAAGTGGAAGTCCACTTCTAACATTATACAGGACTGGACACTGAAAAGATGCTTACTGTACTGGTTGCCTGAGATTTCTGGAAACTGCTCAGACACAGCCAAGGAAGCACTTATTTGCTTAGACAAAGGTTGGGTGTTTGTAACATCAGTTTTATGTATTAGAGGTCACAATATCTGAGGTGCACATCACTGGTCAAAATAGACAGAACAAAAAATTAAGTTGGCAATTAAGTCAACTCAAAGTGAATATAATATTAATGTGGACAAAGAAAATGAGACTATAAATAAAAATCTTTTGCACATAATCTTTTGCGCAGACTATATGAGGTCATTTCTCGAAAACATTACACACTAAAGGCAGTGACCACAAGGTAATAATGGGCAAACTATGGTGGGGAGTACCTGTCTTCTGAGTGAAGCTGCATCCACTAAGGTCAAGTCTTCTGGAGTCCCATCCATGGTAGTGTCTAATGCTGTCACTGCATACCTACAGGAGTGATAGTATAAATAGGTAATGTACAATATAACATTCTGCCATGCATGAAAATAAAAATTACTGTGTAGTAATAGTGTATTAAATTAAGATGGTGTCACACAAATGACAGTAAGTAGTAAAACATGTATTATATACAATCTCTTGCACAGACCTACTTGATAAAACCAACTTTATTTTAGGTAATACAAGCAGTAAAATCTCATAGAGGGGTAAAATGCAATAGCACAATGGTATTAAAGGGTTATTCCAAAACTGAAATAATGGGTGATAAAAAGAAGCTTTGTAGAATCATCCATCAACTTTTAAAATCTCAGATTTTTGTGAAAAAAAAACTTTATTTCTGGCCTCACCCACGACCACAAGATGAAGGGGGGCTGGGGTTTATAACCATTTTTCATTACAAAGAACGATGAACCTGAAACCTGAAATATCCATTTTTTTTTTTTTTTTTTTTAGAATGACCCTCTAATATTCAAAGCAGCAAAGCTGGAGTTTAATCAAATTATCACCTTTATTTTAGGTTTACTTCATGGGCTGATTTTTTAACATGCAACAGACAATCACAAACAGAATTTTTATCTGATTAGGAAATACAAGTTTGTTAGTCAATGCACTGGGATTAATTACATTCAGATTACCTGATATTATCATGATGGGGAGCAGGAGCAGAGGCAGAAGACCCTCCACGCAAGACAGGCCTGGAGTGTTTAAGAAGGAAAACAAGGACAGAAAAGGAAGGAGTGAAGACAAGTAGGGCAAGAAACATGGAGTCACTTATCAATTGTACAAACAGGAATTACTGGGGTTCACACTGATACATTAATTAATGGAAGCACTGCATGTTTAGGTGGTAAGGGTAAAGGAGAGAAAGGAGGGGGAGACATTCACCTGCGGTTGTCATCCAGCACATCAAGGACCTGCTGATAAGCCCTGCGGGTGGAGGTCTGGATGAGCGACAGAATGCCACGGGCAGAGAAAAGATCTGCTCCATCTGCAGGGGGCGAGGGAGCATGGCACGGGCGGCCTGTGGGGGCAGGTGGAGTCGGGCTGACCGGAGGAGAGCAGCAAAGAGAAACATAGAAGTCAGACTGTGTATGAGAGTGAGAGGTGGTCATATGAACAGGCGGCATGGAAGGAGAAGTACAATAAGAGCAAAAGAAAAATGAAAATGAAAACAGGAAATTGTGGCAGGAGAGAAGAAAGGATATTATGTTTGTATAGATGGCATGGGTTATGACAGGACAACAAGAAGAGCAAAAGAAAAATGAGTTAGAAAGAATAGCCATACAGGTAAAAATGTGCTTAAAATAAGCAGGAGAGCGAGGCTCACATAAATATGAGGCAATGAGGGAAGCTGTGTGACATTTAATTCATGCTTTCACCCAGGAATAATAAAGCTAGCAATCCCATGCAATGGATACAACACAAGGGAGAGGTAACTAACAGCAATACTTTGCTAATAATGGCTGCAATCTCCTAACAGGTCCATGCTTTACCTGGCATTGCCTAAATTAAAGTTTCAGTACAGGAAATGCTGGGTAGGTAACACAACCTTTTAGGTTATTCCTGTATAAGAGTTAGGTGATGCTCAGTTCAACACAAGAGAAACAAATTTCTATCGTCCCCAATCTCAAGATCAGATTTAAAAGTGCCTGAATGGCTGGCTAAACAAAAAGTATTGGCCTTTTTGGATGCCAAATATTTTACCAGCGTGCATATCCACAGGGTAAGCATGTCAGTCTAGTGCTGGATGACATCATAACACCAAGGGACCACCAGGAAGAAGGTTTGAGTTGTCAGAAGGAAAGCAATCAGAATTCTGACGGAAATTGAAACCCTAAAATGTCCCCCCCCCCCCGAACATACAAAGCAGACCTTTCCTAATAAAATTCCTTCTCCCATTTCTCAAAATCAATTGCCTACAACTGACTGGAGTGCAGTCTCAAGTCTGCAGAAGCAAGACTCCCAAAAGAATCAGAACTTTCTTTTTTTATTTTCTTTACTCCCCCCTTCCTATTTTCACCTGGTGATCATGTCCGTATTACACTTCCTGTCTTAGGATGACATCCCACACTTACTTTACTATCTCTGTAGAGAAGCAGCATGGTCATCCTTGACTGCTCTCCTAATATGGACTACATACACATTAATTCTCCCTTATTACATCAGTGGGAGTTTTACAATAGATAGCTAAAAAGATAAAGGAAATGCTGGTTTCTGAAAAGTACAACAGGGATTTCTCAATTTGCAGAAAATGTAGTAAATGCCTACAAAAACATACTGTATAAAAGATAATTTATAACATTTTGGTTCCTGGGTTTACATATACTATATCGTTATGTACCGGACAACTAAGCAGTTTAAAATAAAAAACATTAAACAGTTTACAAGTAAAAATGTGACTTTGTTTTCACCTTTATACGGAAAATACTTGCAGGTATTGAATACATGCAATAAATGCACCCAGGTAATCAAATTCAATATCAATTATCGCTTGCCTAATGCTTCATTATTAAGAAAATTATATTTATCTGAAGCATTAGGAGATTTCGGAGGCACAAAAATCAAAAATAGGGACATTTTTTGCTCTTTTTATGTTTTATGTGTCCAACTCGAGGTCCATGGACCCCAACAGTTTGTAGAGGCAGAAGTGATTTGTAAAGTGGTAATCTGTTCTAGTCTCGCGTAACAATGTCCCCATTCTCTTACTGTCTTTTGTAGCATGTCTCCAGTCTCTTATAGAATCTGCACAGACTCCAACCATCATGTCCCCAATTTTTGACAGTTCTCATAACATTTAATTAACAGTATGTGTGGCCCTATTGTGATGACCACCACACTAATGTACTGTGAACTGTGAATAAGGTAATTATAGCAGTGTTTTTTTCATTGTAAAACAGAAAGTATGCTTTATACATTTACAACTACTGCTGTATGCATTAGAAAATGATTTTTATGATCTTTATACAGAAAAGACTGACAAATGTGCGCTATGTAGTGATGTTTCCCTTGTATTTAGGTAAATTAAAGATTATGATTTTAAAGTGACTACAAGCCAGGGTATTCTTAAAAAATCCACCTCCTGTCAGTCTAAATGTGTCCTTCCTTTTGAGTTCTAAACTGTATTCTAGAACAGCTTATAGTACTTTAAAGACAAGGACTCCTGCATTTCATTTTTCCTGCTGTTATACATGTGCCCACATTTCTCCAGGAACCTTTTTGTATTTCAACATGTTTTCTTGAATAACATTTTAACTTCAAAATGTCAGCCCATCTTTTCAAATGTCTCCTTCTGCAACATTTCCTCCCCTACCATCCTGAAATTCTGAAGAAGTCACAAGGTCAGAACAGGATGGAAATATCAAAAGCAGTTCAAAGACAAGGTAAATGACATTGAAGACTCTTCCAGTCAGTCAAAATGATGTTACAAAGTGGGCCTTTGTTATGTACGGATTACATACATACATACAGTTGTTTTTACCCCACAGCCTAAGTAATTAGGACAAGAAGCCAAGGCATGTATGTGTTGCTTATATCTAATGTTAAACAAGCCCTTTTTGGTTTCTGCAGCAAAATCAGAAACTTATGTGGTGAGTTAGTGTCAAATCTGGTGCCAAGGTCCACAGTTATTTTTCTGTAATCTTCTTCATCATATAGCCAACACAAAACATTACCTTACTACAGTTCCACAAAATTAAAATGAAGCTGCAGGAACAGAAGGCCAACAATAGACTGTAAATGGCTTTCATGTTACATACAGCAAATAATGATTTCAGGAAGCATGATTTTGATAATGAAAGCACAGAAATAAACACCAAGAGTACAATACACAAGCTGCAGGTCAGGCTGTACTTACATGGAGTCATTTCTGACTAGCTGCCCATTGTGTCGTACGGTATTTTCACTAACTGACCTCTCTCTCTTCTGACGTCCCATGTGACGTACCTAGGAATTAAATGCAAATATGTTGGTACACAAGCAATTACGCTTTTAGTATTTGTTATTTTGGTTATTTTCTTGTTTTGTATGCCTTGTTTTAATTGTACTTGTATTTTTCATTTCTTCAGCAATACAATTTTGATACAACACATTTTAAAAGGTTGTGATAAAAATCTTTCACACAGAAACTTCAATATATCACAGGGTACTTGAAAATACAGACATGAAGAGGTTTCTATTAACATGCACACAGGAATTAGCCTGCAGGTTTATAGACAAAATGGAAAGCATTTCAACATTGTGAAAACAATAACTATTAGCCATCTGTGACAGCAGCCAGGACTAATGAGTAACCTCTGAGACAAGCCTATGAAGAGAGGCAGAAGAGGAAGCTGCAGACCTCTCTGGTGCTAACCTTATAGAGAAAACAGAGCAAATCAACAAGCTTCTTCAAGCTGCTGATTCACTATTTTCCATACGTCCTAGCCAGTGGAGCCTCATAGATTACTGATCATCAACCTAATGGACATCTTTTGGTTATGGTGGAATGTTGGAGAACAGGCATACATGTACAGCATCAGCCTTCCTGGGAAAACACCAGATGGCAGGCAAAATATGTAGCATATTTTATTCCTTACTTCCTAGAAAACTTGCACCCACGAAAATGTTGAACTGACATTGTGGGAGGGTCAGTGACAGTGGGTGGAAGACTTGGATCATGAGCACCCGTATACATCAGTAATTGTTGAATAGTGGACTCCCTTTGCAAGCATGAGCTGCAAACTTTACTACTACTGTATCAGGCTACTGTATTTTAGGATCTAAAGCAAATCAATTTTGCTATATGCAGACACCGAGGCCTGAAAGAATCCTTTTAGCTCTGACTTGGCACTCCATATTAAGTCTATTAAAACAACCACAATCAAATTAAGTCAGCATGTGTATTCTTTTTACTCAACATACCTTTATATTTTTCTCCATGTTTATATAGCAACTAGTAACCATGACAGTCATTGGGAAGCAAGCCTTTAATTACATTTTATTAAAGGCTCATATCATGAAAAACATTGTATTTTATACACATACCACATTGTGTACTAAACTCCTAAACAGGACAAGGTTAATTGCTGACTAAAAGGAGTAACTCTGGGCGTTTGTCCTTTTATTAAGTGTTAGAGCTACTTGCCTCCTCATTCTGGGGAGTAGATGCTATGGGTCTTTCCAGGTCCAGAAAGTCTAGCGGCCTTTCACTAAGAGTAAGAACCCGTGGTGGAGTCTTCAGAGCCAATGGCTCAAATGGGGTGGTCTGAATAAGGTCCAGATCTGCAGGCCTTGAGAAAGATCCATCTTCACTTTGACCTGTAGAGCAGTAGAATTACAGACAACATAAATGTACATGAATGTCATTTAAATATAAGAAAGGTAACCGAATACTAAAAAAAATATTTTGTTGTGTAATTTTACAGTAAGCTCAGGGCAAGCCTTAGTGTAAATTGGAAAACAATAATACAGAATGCTGGAGTAGGTCAGTCTGACCTAGTCTGCACCAGGCAAAGTTGATTGTGATCTTTGTTGCAAGTGCTTAATGCCTTTTGAAAACACTTGAGGCACTGACCTATAGCAAGCATGCAAGTCAGAGCTCCTGATTGGCATACTTATTCTATTTCAGTGCTTTGGAAAGTGCTACAGCTATTGGATTACCATTAAAGCCTATATAAAGGTTTCCTTTAAGAATCAGTGTACTTTATGAAGCATATGACAGGCAAGCATCAGATGAGTTTCCTAACCAGGGCCACCATCAGGGAACAAGAGGGACACCTGTCAAAACAGGGGCAGGCAGATAACCAGCAAAGTCCATACATTGTTTTCCTTTCCTGCCTCATTGGCTATCATCACAAAACAGCTCAGTCCAGGTTTGTGCAGAGATCTCAGTGAATCTTAGCAGCCTGCCAGCACTGTTTGTTGCTAAAATTGATACATTCGTATCTTTCCTATTATAATATTTTTCCCCTTCAGAACACTGAGCAGAGTTGACAGGCTGCAGGGTCACTGAAAGTTCAAATAGTTAAATCTATGTTGCCTACAGCAGAGCCCTGGTGTAACCAGTGTGTAGATTTGCTGTACATAGACCTGTGGCTAGAGCAAGTAATCAATGCTTAGTGGCTGGCACCTTGCTGAACCGTCAGCTCTTTAAGTTTTTAAACAACAGGCATTAACAGATTTAACAGCAGGTAACCGCTCACAGCCACCCCCATCTCTATTGGGCTGCCGTGGGGCAATGCAACATGTAGAGTCCACCCCAAGGCAGCAGTTCCCTGATGTGAGGAAGCTGCACTACAACATGTTATCCTGGCCAATCAGCAAGCCAGAAATAGTCAGCTGCAATATTGGAACTAGATGTGGTCAGAAGACAAAAAAAATTGACTCCAATCTGGTTGGAGAAGTCCAGAAATTCAACTGGATTTGGAGGCCGAATCGACTGAGCCTTATTATAATATTTCAGGTATTGTAATGTAAGATCGAAAGTCTGATTGCACAGCTTCTATCCAAGTCAAAATTAACTCTAATCAGAACCATACAACCACCATCACCTGGGATTTTTAGACATGGGGGGCTGTTCCTACAATGTCTGGAATATAATCTCTCCCCTCCGCAATTCTCTCCACTCCCCTCCCCATAGAGCAGAATGGCATTGTATGTACAGCACTCATTCATGCATTGTGCAGTCTTTTGTTTTGTGAATGATCCTTTCCAAGGACAATTATTGAATGTGCTCCCCAGATAAAAAAAAGTGCTATGCTGTGTCTACCAGCTACAAACATCATACTAAAAATGAACTTTCTTTAGTATAGCTAACACAGACCCTGCTTTTATGTCTGTGGTTTGCAGGCTCAGCACTAATTATAAGAGAAGCTGACAAGGGATTGATAAATAGAGGGACTGGCTTTTAAGCCTAAAAGATGTCACGTGACAGGGAGGAGATGTTACTAGTCATCCTAGTCTTGAAAACAAGGTATTTGTATTTGTATTGTATTTGTAATTGTAATATTGAAAATAACATGGCATAATGTATACCTAGCATTACACAGACAGACAATCTCATTTTGCCCTAGACAGGACAGGTCAGAGTGTCTCTTTATTTAAGAGTGGAAATGTAAACAACTGCAGGTAAATACACAGAATAAAACAAGAATTTTAAAAGCTAGGCAAGCTGAGTGCCTCTTCCTTTACCTCCCTACATAACATTCTATTTAGCCATGGAGGGAGGACAGAAGGAAGCAAGAGTGTCAGCTGGATGACAGCTCTGAGTGGGTTGCAGAAACTATATACAAGATGGCAGCTCTGACAGGCTCATGGCTTTTGATTGTCTACATAAGGGAGGTTTTCACAGGTTAACACGCATACAATACAGGTAGCCCCCAGGTTAAGGACATCCAACATATGGACGCCTCGTAGATAAGAGCGGGGCTTCACTCGCTGTGTGCAGGACAGAGGCTTGAAGGGGGGTTTGCATGACTTGCAGAAGAAATTTTTTGCTAAACACAGCTGAGGTTGTGGGTGATCTTAGAGGGGTGAGCTCTTTCTGCAACCTCTTGTAACTCTTTAATGTCCAAGACAAACTTTGCAGTTGCTTAATTTTGCATATCAAAGCACAGCTTGCTCCAGAAGTTAATGAATGTCTAGGCTCCATAAAGTTTTTTTTATTTTTTTTGCTTTGTTTGTGATTAACTCACAGTGAGGATTTCCTAAAGTAACTGACAACCACGTTGCCTGACATCTGTCCTAATCGCATTAAAATAATGTACATGTTCCGACTTACATACAAATTCAACTTAGGAACAAACCTACAGTTTTTGTAGAATTAGTTGGATTGGTGACAGGGTCTCAATTATATTATTCTTCAAGAAATGTTGACCTAAATTGAAAATTGAGGAGGCGTTTAAGAGGTCATATGGAAGGTTGATAAGGTTCCTGGGCACAATAGATCGGGGTACATGTTTTCTATTAGGTGCCATACGATACAAAGATGACTCACTTGCTACCACAATTCTCTCCGGTACTTGCATTATGGCACCAGGGTAAATGCCACCATCTGCTTTGGGATCGGATTCTGTGTGGGTAGGAGCAACCTTTAGCTTTTCTGGGACCCTCATTCTCTGGCTGATCCCCTCCGTGTACTCAATCTCATACTGCATACGGTTTATCTCCGCCATCTCTGCTGCCGGTGGTGAGAAGCCCTTGCTGCTCATCCTAAAAGAGGAAGCAATGCAAAATATAATTCACATATTTCTATCCCAGTGTCATCTCAATGGTGAGCGATATCCAGGACAAACAGAACTAAATTCACTAATGCGAACACAGAAACAACATGCTGATTGTGTCTACAGGAGCCCAACGAGCATCCAGAATGTAATATTATTAATATATTATTATATGGTGATATTTAATGATATATACATATCACACCTGCACACTAATGATATTGGTGGGAGGGTTAGATTTTTTTTGTCAGGTCTTTATTGATTTCTCCTCTTTATTTGTACGTAAGTGAATACGATCGCCAAGAAAAAAAATACAGGAAATGCAATGTTTTTTCAGCTGTCACTGAAATAAAAGAAATTCTTTCAATGAGATATCTGTGCCCCTGGCATCTAACTGGTCTCTTGATTTGTGTCTATCACCTTCTGTATGCACCCAATGGGTGAAATACCCGATGAGGTACAAAAATAACACTTGGTTCTAGGCAGTGCTCAACCTAGAAGTTATTTTAAACCGGGTGGGAAGAAATTGTGGGTGGGTGGCAGCCCCTGTATTGTGACCAAACTCTTTAGTAACCACCCAAAAACAGCCGGGTGGGTGCTGAAAAGTGCCGGGTTGGTGCACCCAGCTAAAAGGGCCTGGGGAGAACCCTGCTAGGTATATATACATACCCTTACTACATGAATATGATGACAGTAAACAGGTTTTTTGGTTTTGATTTGAAGGGTTAGACACCCTGATGAGGTTTTAACTGCTGCCTATGATGGAGAGATTTACCCCTCTATCTATACGAGTCACAACATGCAGCTGTCCCCACAACAACAAGAAAGGGGAGCTCCTTCTAACTTCCTTTGTATCTCTGGGATGGGAAGTGACGTGAAATTACCTAAATGGTAAACAGACAGCTAAAACATAACCCAGCAGAGGTTTTAAAGTGGACCTAAACCTAAAATGTTTAACTTTACAAAAAAAGGGTAGACAACCCTTTAATATAAAGTAAAAATTCTATTTATTTTTTTTCAGTGCAAGCCCCTCCCGTTTCTGTCTGGTTCGTCACAGCACAGAGAATGGGAGCACAGAGTCTCCTGGGATTCCTACGTCACACATGCCGGGAGGCTCATGGCTGCTGCTTTGGGCATGCACAGAAGGAGCTCTTTCTTTAAAGAGACAGTAAACTCAAAAGTGCCCAAAACAAAAAAAAAACACACTTACCTTCAATCCCGCAGAACAATCGATCAGCCCGAGGTTTCTTCCATTGGGTACTGCGTTGTCCTGGTAACTGTCTTTGGGCCGCCATCTTCACCTCTTCTGTTTTTCTTCTTCCTACGTCACCCGACGCAGGTGTGAGATTGAGTGACATAGTTTGGGAAAAAAACTGCGAAAGGGCTCCTTCTGCGCATGCCTGATGCTTGGGTATGTGCAGAAGGAGCACACAGGAGCCTCCTGGAATGCGTGATGTAGGTATCCCAGGAGGCTTTGCGCTCCCATTCATTCTTGATTGCCTTCTTATTAAAAAGAGTGTTGCACTTAAAAAACAAACAGTATTTTTACCTTACATACAAGGATTGTCTACACTTTTATGTAATGTGACATTTCTGAGTTTAGGTACGCTTTATTTGGGGGGGAAAAAAGATTGTCGGCAATCTTTCCCCATCTACGTCACCCGATCTGGCGCCTGCACAGTGTGAGATCAGAGACGTACGAAGAAGAACACGGGAGAGAAGAAGATGTCAGCGCCTGACACAGAGACGAATACCGTGATGTCCCGGGACCCAAACAAAGAGACCTTCTACCGGATGACAGGAGTGTTTTTTATTTTGAGTTTCGTTGAGCTTTATCCCTTCAATAAACAATAATAATTGGTTTGTCTATATACACAATGTAAAGGAGGGTAATGATGACAGAGATGGTTACAGCCTCCTAATGTCAAGGTACAGAAGGCAGCCTGTAAACAATGGAGACAGATAGGTTAAGGGCTCATAGGTCACACATGACGGGGTGCACCCGGCATTTCCCTCCTCCAGCCGGGTCACCAGGGTGACAGCTACAATGGGCACTGGGTATAGAGGGCAGGGCAATGCTGACACTTCCCTGTACACAGCACCGGCCGCCATCACGCAGCCTACAACCACCCCATAAAACGAGCGCTACTCACAGCTCAGCGCCCGAAAGGTCCGCAGCTTTCTAGAGATGACCCTGCTCGGCAGCCGTACCCCGGAAGTCAGCCGCTCTTGGACACGTGACGGCAGCGGACCAGAAGGACGTTCCAGAAGCAGCGGCGTGTCAATGACGTCACGGAGTGACACCAGAGTGGTGGGGATGGTAAAGTCACGTGTGACAGTCTAATGTGTGAGGTCACAATGCCGGGCTCCAGAGGAAGTGAGCAGAGACAACAAAACCAATAATTGATATTGGGAAGTACCCTTGGTTTACCACTGGGTGGCGCTGCAGGCCGATATATCAGATAAGGCATCATATACAGTGTAATCCCTAAAGAAAATCTTCTTCCGGAATAAATAGGATTATTGGGTACTACTATAGTGTGATTCCTACCATCATTTTTTGTTCCTACCTCACATTCTTTTTATAGCCTACTACTCCAGAAACTTCTTTGTTTACCTTAGTAACCAATATACCATCATAGCAACCGCCCCTACTAAAAAAAACGACCTCACCTTCTTTTTCATATCCTGCTTATATCCTCTGATGGCTGCATGACATAATATGGGTTACATAGGTCCCTAAAATGTTTATTGGTAGGGAGACAGGGACAGAGCAATGTCACCTCATCACAGGAAGTGCCTTCATGGCAGGATCACAACATGTTGCACCTAATTTATTAAAGCTCTCCAAGATTGGAAAGGATAAAATAAACCTAGGCAATTCTGCAAACCTGGAATGGATCTGGTCCAGGATTGAAAACATTTGCCAACTAGTAACAAAGTCATTCCAGGTTTGCTGGATCACCCAGCTTCACCCATGATCATCTATCTTCTCCAGTCTTAGAGAGCTTTAATAAATTAGAGCCAATATTTTAATAAAACCTTCTGATCTAACAATATTGGGAATTACTTTACCATGTGACACTCTCTAATAAATCTTTATTAAATGTATTTCATTTATAACCTGTAGAGATAAAATTTACTGATTTTTTTGTTTGTTTTAGGTCAGGTGCACCTGGAGTGAATATTATAGATTCACCCATCACAGAACCTGCTGCTGTCATGTGATTGGCCCATCCTGTGAATAGAAGCTGGATGGGATTCCATGTTACAGGACAATACAGGTACCTTGTTATTTTATTCTTATCTCTCTGCGTTATTTCCATTCAGCACCTCCTAAGAAAGCCCGACATTCACTACAAATCAGCTCATAGATGAATGTAAAATAATACAAACAGATACAACGTATATATATTGCAGAAGCAGAATGATTTCCTTATGGGTGAAAGGCTGCACAATAAACTTGTGCTGGGACCACAGCTCTCCCTGATTTCTATTGCTCCAAGTTTGTATTATTATGAAGTTTACTTTTAGATTGTGAGCTCCTTTGAGGAACAGCTAGTGACAGGACTATGGATTTTGTACAGCGCTGCGTCATATGTTGGTGCTATATAAATACTATATAATAATGTACAATCTGGGGATGTTATATTTTATCTCTATCGTGTAACAATGTTTTCTCACCCCATGCAGACGCTCAGTAATGGTAATAATAGTCATCCTTTCCAGTGACAAGCTGTACAGACAGCCCTGCTCTGTCCTATTAAGAGGGAGGGTAAGCAGGAGGCCCCCCGCTACATCCCCCATTCCAATATATACCAGCAGTCTGTCATTTAGTAATCTGGTACAGAGGATCACTAAACAATATCAGGAGATTGATTGAATTGCATATAAAATGAGAAAAAGGTTCACAAGAAACAAGGAAGTTCTCGTAAAGTAAAATAGTTTTTGATCCCTGGATAAATGATGCATGCTGTACCATTACATACCTTCCAAGGTTCTTGGATAGGGAAGGGTGACACCTCCACACTACAATATTAGGGCTATAAAGTGGAACTAAACCCGTGCTACTCACCTCTCCCTGTTCCATCGAAGGGCACCGCCATCTTCCTTCTCTTGTCCCTCTTCCTTACAATGTTGCGCCTTCTGTGATGCCATGACTCTGGTGCAGGTGTGCAGGAGTTTATTCATCCTCAGCACATGCAAAGGAAGCTGGGCTTTTCCCTGGCAACCACCTAAAAGCTGCACAATTTAGGAAGATTTTACAGCTGGGCATCTGACAGACCGCTAAGAACAGTTATTGCAGAAGGGACGTCACCTGTCCATTGGTGTAATAAACACCGTCCTGATTGTGGATCTGTCACATAAGTGGCATTTTAGTCCAACTGTTATTGCAAAACATTCATCACAAGTTTTCATACATTATCAGCCATTCTCCACCAGGGTTACTCCAGAGGTTCCTCCATCTGTGATCTCCCATGAGATGATGTCTGCATAGTTCTGGGGCCAACATCACTTGAGTCAGCTGCATGGTGATTTTAGTTGTCTATAAAGGTTGTATTCCAGGCACCCCTGTAAGGGGATTTTCTTCAATTGGCTACCATAAGAGACTTTATTCCCACTGACTCTCAATTAGTTTAATCATAGCAGGGGTTCTCCAAATCCAGAAAGTCATTTGAAGGGTTGAAAAAGTTTGAGAAAGATGTTAACAGGTTTGGCCTTTGCAGTGCTAGGTTTGAATCTCGGCCAGGACACTATCTGCATGGAGTTTGCAGGTTCTCCCTGTGTCTGTGTGGGTTTCCTCCGGGTACTTCGGTTTCCTCCCACTTTCCAAAAACTTCCCCCCATATTGACCTTAGACTGTAATAATGATACATGACTATGGTAGGGGCATTAGATTGTGAGCTCCTCTGAGGGACAGCTAGTGACATCTGTAAGGGGATTTTCTTCAATTGGCTACCATAAGAGACTTTATTCCCACTGACTCTCAATTAGTTTAATCATAGCAGGGGTTCTCCAAATCCAGAAAGTCATTTGAAGGGTTGAAAAAGTTTGAGAAAGATGTTAACAGGTTTGGCCTTTGCAGTGCTAGGTTTGAATCTCGGCCAGGACACTATCTGCATGGAGTTTGCAGGTTCTCCCTGTGTCTGTGTGGGTTTCCTCCGGGTACTTCGGTTTCCTCCCACTTTCCAAAAACTTCCCCCCATATTGACCTTAGACTGTAATAATGATACATGACTATGGTAGGGGCATTAGATTGTGAGCTCCTCTGAGGGACAGCTAGTGACATGACTATAGACTTATTACTACATAATATGTCAGCACTATATAAATACCATGTAATAATAATTATTATTTAAAGGAACTTTTTCTTCTCTCCTTTTTACTTTCTTCTGGAAAAAAAGAAAAGTTGCCATTTTTATTTTTTAAATGTTTTGATGAGCACATATAAGACTAGTTATTTCTTTTCCTGGTGTTTAAAATAATTCATGTAAACCAGGCTTTACTTTAATTTCCTTTATAGCTGAAATTTCTCCATAGTCCCTCATTTAAATGACCATCTTGTACCACTAGTCCAAAGCCCTGGCCCTGACTCCACGGTTTTATAAACTCCATATGCTCTTTATCTTGTTCCTTTTATGTCTAAGGTATTCTCTTCCATCTCCGTTGATACGCCATTTCCATTTCAGAGTTTAGAAGCGCATATCACGGTTCTTCCTAAGCCTGGTAAAGACCACACGGTTTGCTCTAGTTATAGACCCATATCATTGATAAATGTAAATGCCAACATTTTTTCTAAACTGATTGCCAATAGGTTATCTCCTCACATGCCTTCACTGATTCATATGGATCAAACTGGGTTTTTATATGGAAGGGAGGCCAGGGACAATACTATTAAGACTATCTTGCTGACCCAATTTGCTAAGTCTACAGGTACCCCCATGTGCCTACTGTCCATAGACGCTGAAAAAGCATTTGATAGGGTTAGTTGGGAGTTTATGTACTCAGCGCTACGTCAGGTGGGCCTGGCCCCAGTATAGTTTCTAGAATTGCTGCATTGTATTCCTCACCCAGGGCCCGGGTGCGGGTTAATGGCACCCTCTCTGACTCTTTTCAAATTAAAAACGGCACGAGACAGGGGTGTCCTCTTTCCCCATTGCTCTACGTCCTAGTTATGGAACACTTGGCTGTGGCCTTGCGTTGCAATCCGGATGTTAAACGGATCAAGACAGGGGATCACGATATAAACTCTCCTTATATGCAGATGATCTTCTGCTGTGTATACCGTTTCCCCGATTATAAGGCACTGTCTTATATTTTTTGAAATGCCAAAATATGCCCTAGGTCTTATTTTCAGGGGATGTCCTATTTTTCCATGAAGATCGCGCTCCCTATTGTGAAGGCTGGAATCCGGCTGGTAGTGAGGCGGGTGTACGCGCATACTCGAGTCCGGGCCGCGGTAATCCGCGATCGCTGGCCGCGCGTACGTTCGCGCTTCCAGCGAGCGCGGATTTCATTGATGAATCAGGGGCATTGAGTATACCGGTCACTCAGCTATATGTCATATGGCATAACTAAGCTCCTCAATATGAAATACAATCAGTCTATGTAAACCCTAACTATTACCTTTTCATATTTACTCCCTTTTGGTCTGTAAAATTTACCATATTTCAAATAATTTTGTTATGGGTTCAAAAATATTTGTTGATTCTCCCAGAAACATTCAACAACTATGCAAATCTTGTTATTCTGGAACATGAATATGCTGAGTTGTTTGTCCACAGTAACAGTAGATATGTTTGTTGCAAACCAAATACATAATTTCAGAAGAACCTCATACTAACTGTGAAGTGTGGAGGTGAAAAGTAGTAGTTTTAGTATTAGTTATTTAGTAATGGTTTGGGGTTGTTTAGCTGCTGCAGGACCTCATGGGGCCTAATTTATTAAAGCTCTACACGATTGGAGAAGATAGACTGTCATGGGAGAACTTGGATGATTTGTTACTGTTTATTAAACTATCCCTGTGAAATCAATCTGTTTGTGGTTTATTGTACTTTTGATAACCTTAATATTTACAAAAAAATTAAAAAATATTGATGATTGTTTTACATCACACCAACCGGGAAAAGCCCTGGCCCTGACTCCACGGTTTTATAAACTCCATGCCCTTAATCTTGTTCCTTTTATGTCTAAGGTATTCTCTTCCATCTCCGTTGATACGCCGTTTCAATTTCAGAGTTTAGAAGCGCATATTGCGGTTCTTCCTAAGCCTGGTAAAGACCACACGGTTTGCTCTAGTTATAGACCCATATCATTGATTATTGTAGACACCAAAATTTTTTCTAAACTGATTGCCAATAGGTTATCTCCTCACATGCCTTCATTGATTCATATGGATCAAACTGGGTTTATATATGGAAGGGAGGCCAGGGACAATACTATTAAGACTATCCTGCTGACCCAATTTGCTAAGTCTACAGGTACCCCCATGTGCCTACTGTTCAAAGACGCTGAAAAAGCATTTGATAGGGTTAGTTGGGAGTTTGTGTACTCAGCGCTACGTCAGGTGGGCCTGGCCCTAGTATGGTTTCTAGAATTGCTGCATTGTATTCCTCACCCAGGGCCCGGGTGTGGGTAAATGGCACCCTCTCTGACTCTTTTCAAATTAAAAACGGCACGAGACAGGGGTGTCCTCTTTCCCCATTGCTCTACGCCCTAGTTATGGAACACTTGGCTGTGGCCCTGCGTCACAATCCGGATGTTAAAGGGATCAAGATAGGGGACACACAATATAAACTCTCATTATATGCAGATGATATTCTGCTGTATATAACATCCCCTCATATCATGATACCTTCTGTACTGAAGGAAATTGATGAATTTGGTTTACATATCAATTTCAAGGTAAACTACTCCAAATCTGAACTTCTAAATATCTAAATACCTTAGATACCTTAAATATTCTAAATACCTTAGATTCGACTCAAATGTCTACTATACACAACAATGTGTTTTTTGCTCTGAAGCCAATAAGTATTTAGCTATAATGATTACATCGGATCCTTCTAAATTGTTCTCACTCAATTACTCCCCAGTGTATAGTAAACTTCAATCCGACCTTCAGAAGTATGACTCCCTGCCTCTTTCCTTGTTCACTCACATAAATACTCTGAAAATGGATATCGTCCCCAGATTGTTACAAATATTCCAAACGGTTCCCACATTTTTACCAAATGCATATGTGCGTAAAATACATAGGTTGTTTTTAAAATTTCTATGGCATAAGAAGCGTCCCAGATTGGCATTTGGCACTTTGTTCAAATCCAAATGTAGGGTAGGGGCCCCAGATATTATTTCCTACTATAGGGCTTCGGTTTTAGCGCGCCTGATAGACTGGTTCCACAACCGGGAGTTGAAGGAATGGGTGCTGCTGGAAGAATTTTTATCACCAGTAAGTCTCCGGTCTCTGCCCTGGGTGGACCGGTCGCTGTTACGGCAGACCTCTCCCATACCTCCACTTACTATAGACTTATTACATATTTGGGATATTCTTCTTAGATCGGGTTTATTGTCTACGAAACCTGGGCCCATGACACCGTTGTTCGATAACCCAGCATTCCCACCGGCAATGGGAGCCGCCACTTTTTTATCTTGGTCTGCCTCAGAAAACCGTTATCATAAGGATATAGTTCACAACGGGCGGGTCCCCCCTTTATCTTCCCTCGACCTTTCACGCAGAAGCAAGTTGCTATCCTGGCTTTTGTACAGGCAACTGACTTCCTTTGTAGCTTCCTTTACCGATTCATCCTTACTATACAGAGGCTTGACTGAATTTGAGCAGTTAGTTAGCTCACCTGCTCGCCCTTCCCATATTGTTTCCAGGTTATATGAGCTACTTACCCAAAACACTGAGCCTACTACTCCTATATACACCAGATATTGGGAGAGAGAATTGACTGGACTTATAACTGCGGACGACTGGGAAACATCATTTACCCTTACACACAAGCTGGCATTAACCTGTAAAACTCAGGAGGTTAATTACAAAATTATGTCCAGATGGTATTATTGCCCTGTGGACCTACATAGAATCTCTCCCACACACCCAGACCGCTGCTGGCGATGCCAATCACATAGGGGGACAATGCTTCATATTTGGTGGGAATGTTCATTGATATCCCGTTTCTGGGATTTGATTATTCAGATATTTAATGAATGCACCGGATCTACTGTACCCAATACTCCCAATGTAGCTCTTTTATCTATGATCCCGGGCTCGCTCAAAAGCATTAAAAGAGGTGTCCTACGTCATTTTCTTGCAGCGGCTAGGGCTCTTATTCTGAGGTTGTGGAAGCAGTCTGTTGCTTCTTCTATAGCTGACTGGGTATCTGAACATGAAAAAATCCGCCATATGGAAATGTTGGTGGTGGAAGATGATGATAGAACGGAACAATTCAAAATAGTTTGGTCCACATGGGATTGGTTTAAAGAATCTCCCCGACACCAAATGTATTTATCTTAGTGTTCTTGAATGCTAGTCAGGATGTTGCCTTGGCTTTGAGGGTATTTTCCTAACTCCTCTAACTTTGCGTAGTGTATATTTTTTCTTTTTCCTTTACCTCCCCACCCCTCCCCCCTGGGCTGTATTGTTTCTTTTTTATCTCTTTTTCTTGTTATAGCTCTTTTTATTCGAAGTTGTATATATATATATATATATATATATGTTCTCACTATCGGCGGTTTAAGATTATTGGTGTATTTTTTGTGTCCTATGCTTCTATGAGGATTTATGTTATTTTCTGTGTCGATTTATCCTACTCTGATCTATAAGGGCTATGACAGTTTATCACTATGCTTATCAAAGTATATGCAGTATCTAGGTTGTGTATTTTATGCTCATATGAAGCCAACGTCGTTATGGGTAAATAAGATGTATGTGTTTTATGTTTAAATGTTTGTTATGTATGTTTGTTTGTTTTTTTCTGAAAACTCAATAGTTGATTGACACAAAAGATATTGATGATTGAACTACGGTATTGTCACTATAGGCTTTGGACCGGTGGGTATTTCATTTTTGTGAAGTTGATACTAGAGATAATCAATTGAGTCACAGTGCCACATCCATAGCAAACAATATACAGTATTTATTAAACCAATAATAATTATATCTAATAAACATCAATTATTCATATAATCATCAATAATTGTACATTTAAAACACAAGAAAGTTGTGTAGACAAAAGACTATACAAGTTTTGTTGTTAACAATTCTAATGTACATATTCTAATTGTCCCATTTTCATTTCTCTACGCGTTTTGCAATATATATTGCTTCCTCAGAAGGAATGGGACATCAGAAAACCAATTGTTAAATCTCTTTCAATCTTATGTCAAGCAGGAAACCCTTTGTCTACACAACAATAAATGTACAATGAATGATGTTTATGAATAACACTGGTCAACAAACCTTTTCTTGCCAAACAGAATAAAGCTATTTTAGGTTATGTTTCATGCATAGATTCCAAATATGGTATTGGTTTTGCTAGATTGGCTCTAGTTTGTGAAATAATGACCTCAATAATAACCTCATAGAAAACCAATGAAACATGAAAATTTAGCAAAATTTAACTTGATATGCCTACATTTAGAAAATAAAATTTTTGAAATACCTAATGTCACAATGTACTATATTCAGTATATTTACAGAACTAATCACAAAGAAGTCATTGAAAAACTCTGTTTGTATGATTTCCTTTTAT
>NC_092861.1:30763395-30860895 GCF_032062135.1 Pyxicephalus adspersus | reverse complement strand
GAATGATTTTTTCTTTGTCAACCATTGGCTCATTAATGATGTTCACTGCACCTTTTTTTGTTTTCAATTATTTTTTTTTGTTTTGTCAATAACAATACAATTAATAATATTATAATATAAAATTATAACTAAAAACATAAGATAATATGTGTTGTAATATGTAACATACAACAATATGTCAATATAGTAGTTAAAATAATAGTTAAGAAAATAAAAAAGAGGAAAAGACAGAAAGATAACATAACAATAAACATAGAACATCAGTACATCTAGAGTTTAGAAAGTTAAAACTCCATATGTAATATCTGAATTTGTCAATCTAAATTATCAATAAATAAAAAGATTTTACAATCAAGGAAAGGATTCAGAAATGGGGAGTAAAAGTATGGGGAGGGTAGGGTTAGGTTGCATGTGAGCCGATTGTATATTGCGTTTAGTTTCACACAAGACCTAATGTGATAGGTCTAATAGTCAAACTAGAGCAATCCCAATCCTTAGGCATATAATAGTCTATCCACTTGGGCCATACTCGCTGAAATTTGGTCTTGGAATCAGTGAGTATTGTTAACATTTTTTCATTAGTTAAAAACCAGGCCATTTTATGTTTCACTTGTGTTATTGTTGGATTAGATGACCACCAATTCTTTGCTAGTCCCATTTTTGCAGAGGTAAGCAAATAACGCAGGTCAACATGTAATTTTCATCAGATATAATTTTATAGAGTTATGTAGTATTTTTGATGCGGATTTCAAATTTCAGTTTTTCTCTAGCACATCTACTTTTTGTGATGCAGCTAATTATATATTGTGTGAAATTTGTTATTAATAGCTTTCACATATTACAACATTTAACTACAGTTTTCTTTTTTAAGGTTAGAGACCACACTAACTGTGATTGATTTCAGTTGTCATCATGCCTAGAAATTGCCCTAATGATCTAGACAGTTCCTGTTATGTGTGTGGTTCATTCATGACGAAAGCACAACCTCGCCAAATTACAACAGAACTTAGATATACAATTTATATTTCGGCTGTCCACTTGGTGACCAGGATAAATCTTGGACTCCACATGTCATCTGTCTCCGTGATTGGCTAAATCGTCGTAAAGCAGCTATGCCATTTGCAATCCCGATGGTGTGGAGAGAACCGCGAGACTATCTAATCGACTAATATTTTTGCTGCGTCGACCAAAGTGGATTCTCAGGTAAAACTAAGCACAAAATTGTATATCCCAGCCTCGATTCTGCAATTAGGCCTGTTCCTCATGATGATTCATTGCCAGTTCTGGTACCACCACATGATGGACTTACTTCTGTAGAAGGTGATGAGGAATGCGCTGGAGTTGCATCCAGTTACAACCCCGAATCTTCTGATCCTGACTACTTGGCCGATGAAGATTCCGAACCAGAGACCTTTGCACAAGCAGAGCTGAATGATCTCGTTTGTGATCTAAATCTCTTCAAAGACAAAGCAGAACTTCTTGCTTCAAGGCTTAAACAGAAGCACTTGCTTGCAAGGGGTGTAACTGTGACTCACTACAGAAAATAAAACCATAACTTGACAACGTTCTTCACTAGTGGTGGCTCACGGTGCTACTGTCATGATATAACAGCACTCTTTAACAGTTTGTCACAAGAGCATGTTCCATCTGAATGCCATATCTTCATTGATTCCTCTAAAAGAAGCTTGAAAGCAGTCTTACTGCATATTGGTAATTCCAAACCAAGTTTACTGATTGCCCATCCTGTTAACCTAAAGGAGTCCTATGACAACATGAAGTTATTACTTGAAGCAATCCAGTATAAAACACATCAGTGGAGCATCTGTGGGGATCTAAAGGTCATTGGCTTGCTGATGGGGATGCCAGGAGGATTCACAAAATATTGCTGTTTCCTATGCCTGTGGGACAGCCGATCTATGGGAGACCAATATGTCAAGCGTGATTGGCTACCAAGACATACATAGCCCGGAACAAGCAGTGTCAAGTTTCTGTCTCTGGTTGATCCGCATAAAATATTTCTGCCATCTTTCCATATCAAGTTAGGCTTGATGTAGAACCTTGTAAAGGCCATGGGTAAATCAAACTCCATGGGTTTTCAGTACCTTGTTGAGAAGTTTCCAAACATAAGCATTGCAAAAATGAGGGAAGGGATATTTATAGGACTACATCTGTTTGTCAAGTCTATTTTGCAGGATGATGTTTTCAAACAATCTCTCTCAGCAGCCGAGCTAGAAGCCTGGAATGCATTCAAGTGGCTGTGTGAAGATTTTCTGGGCAACCATAAGTCTCCTGCATACAAGGAAGGAGTTCAGAATCTGCTTGATTCATACCAGAAACTGGGTTGTCGCATGTCATTAAAAATNAATTTCTTGCACTCACATCTAAAATCCTTCTCGGAAAATCTTGGTATGGTGAGTGACGAACAAGGAGAATGTTTTCACCAGGGTATTCAGTTAATGGAGCACCACTACCAAGGTTTCTGGAATGAACGTATTATGGCTGACTACTGCTGGATGCTGGACCGCGACAATCCAAAGAGCACACAAGAAAGTCATACTCTAAGCATTTCTGAAGAAACAATGGTACCTGAATGACACTGTAGAGCTATACCACAGTGTGCCTTATTTTACTTCACACTGAACATGTATTAACATTCACTTCAATGGTGCTTACGTTTTAGTACAAAATACATGCACGTACAATGTTAACTATAATAATTCTCATGGAACTCAGGAAAAACTGAAAACAGATCTGAAATCTGCTCGAAAAACTGATTTAGAAAAGCTTGCTGTGCTTTCTGATGATTATCAAAACTAATTTTTTGTTGACCTGTGTAATTTAATAGTTTGAATTGAGTGTCAGTACAAATAGATGGTTTTAGATTAAGAAGTGCCTGTTGGATTTGTGGGGAAGGAATGACTCACCAAGGTATAGGCCATTTGGTAAATAGGTGTCCAATATCTTTGAATTTTGGGGCATTCCCACCAAATATGATAGAGAGTTTGTGCTGTTGTGCAACCTCTAAAACAGTCACTAGAGTAAGTGGATTTAATTTTGGCCATTCGTGTAGGCACTAAATACCATTTTAATAGTAATTTGTAATTAGCTTCTATTGCTGACATATTAATGCTGCAGTGTGCAATTGTGTGCCATATCTGTTCCCACTCTTTTTGTTGTAGTGATATGTTGAGATCTTTTTCTGATCGGGTTACATATGGGATTGTTAATGTGCGATGTTGTACTAAGGCATTATACGAGGCAGTAGTTATCCACTTAATTTCTGGATTTTTTACACATATTTGCTTGAACCAAGTCATGTTTAATATATCTGATCTTTTTCCTAGTCTAGATAGGATTAAAAGTTTGATCTGTAGGTAGCGAAATATTTCTGATGTAGGGACTGCATAGGTTTTACTAAGTGTTTTAAATGAGAATATACCAAGTGAATTAATAAAATGATGTAGTCTATACATATTTTTTTTCACCCACCAATGGAATCTTCATGGTTCGTCTATGCCAGGTGGAAACATTGGGTTCCCTACTATAGTAGCAAGAGGAGTATGTGGTGACATCAATTTTCCTGCCTTCTTCACTAAATCCCATATTTGAAGAGAGTGTTGTAAAATTGGGTTTGTAATGTGTTTTCTGTGAATTAGAGGTAGCCATACCAACGTTTCTATTGATACCGGTTTAATTTCATCAACCTCTATGGAAAACCCATTTAGGGGGTCTGTCCGAAACACAATATGTCATCAACCCCCTTTACTTCGTGTCTGAAAAAGAGTTTGCTGTGAGATGCATGGTTTTTGTGATCCCCATATAAAGGATAATATTTTTCGTTGTAATGACTTTAGTACATGTGGGGGAAGATTGATGGGTAGTATTCTAATAGGATAAAGAAATTTAGGTAGCCATGTCATTTTGGCAGATGCTATGTGCCCCAGCTAAGAAATGTTATATCATTTCCATGTTTCCAGTAACTTTTTAAGATGTTTTGTCAAATCTGGAATATTAGCAGAATATAAAGTGTCATAGGATGGTGTTATGAATATTCCCAAGTAACTCAAGGAGTATTCCCAATTTCCAAGTAGTTTTTTTTTTCCTCCCATTGAAAGGGGAAGGAAGTTTTAAGTGAGTTTATCGTTACAGATAATAATTAAATATTCAATGCTTTACATTTATTGCTATGAAGCTGTGAACCTGAGAATTTCTGAAAATGATGGAGAACTGATAACAAATTAGGCAGAGATATCAGGTGATCAGTAAGACATAGCAGGCCATCGTCTGCAAAAAGACTACTTTTATGGTGTGTTTTTTCAATTTTTAGGCCCTTGATGTCTGGGTGAGTTCTCACTGCTATTGTCATTGGTTCTATTACCAAAGCGGTAATCAGCGGCGATAGGGGGCAGTCCTGTCTGGTGCCTCTGTGTATAGTAAAATAGGGTGAACGGAAACCCATATGTTGTATATAGGCCTTTGGTTTTGTGTAAAGCGATGAGACCCAAGTACAAAAGTTGGGTCCAAATCCCCATTTTTGCAGTGAGGTATGGCCAAAGAACCTAGTCAAAAGCCTTCTTGATATCTAAACTAAGGAGAAAGGCCGAGATATTTTGATTCCAGGCCAGGTGTGTCAAATGTAATATTCTGAGTATATTGTCACCCGCTTGTTGTTTGGGAATAAAACCCGTTTGATTAGTTGAAATATTTTGTCCCATTTCCCTGCCCAATCTGGCTGCCAAAATGGTCGCTAGTTATTAATAATAATATTAATATTATTAATAAACAGGATTTATATAGCGCCAACATATTACGCAGCGCTGTACATTAAATAGGGGTTGCAAATGACAGACTAATACAGACAGCGATTCAGGAGGACAGGACCCTGCCCCGAAGAGCCTACAATCTAGTCTCGGATTACTGGTATGAGCCAATTTATTAATTTTAAGATGGTATGGTGTAAAGCAATAGTTAAGTTGTCTCAATCTATCTATATAAAATTGGATGTGTGTACAGTATGTGTGTATGTTCCACCATCACTCGAAAACGCAAAAGAGACATTTTAACCAAACTTTCCATACATATGACTGAGATTCATGTGAGAGCACCTGTCATCTTTGTACAGCGCTGTGCTATATGTCAGAACTATATTTGGATGAAACGCATAGAGACATTTCAACCAAACTTGCTATGTTCCACCATCACTAGGAAACGCATCACCAAACTTGCTATACATATGACTGAGACTCATGTGAGTGCACCAGACATCTGGTATAGCGCTGCGCGTGTGTCTATGTCATCACTAGGAAAAACATGAAGATATTTCAACCAAACTTGGTATGTATGTATGTTTCACCATCCCTCGGAAACGCATGAAGACTTTTTAACCAAACTTGCTCAACATATGACTGAGATTCAGGTGACTGCACTGCTGATCTTTGTACAGCGCTGTGCTATATGTCTGAGCTATATTTGGATGTATGTATGTGTTATTAAGTAGATGTGTGTATGTGATCACTGGGAAAGGCATGGAGACATTTCAACCAAACTTGCTAGATAAATGACTGGGACTCATGTGAGTGCACCGCTGATCTTTGTACAGCCCTGTGGTATATGTTAGAGGTATATTTGCATCTATGTGTGTATGTATTACTCAGCACAGTGTTCCTTTTGGCTTATGTTTTTACATATTTTTTTTGGACTATAGTATAAGATTGCAATAAATAAGTACCCGGGCAATGCCGGGTGATCAGCTAGTTTGCCAATAAGGTATGAGATTTGTTACTATATAGATAGTATGTATTTTTTGACCAACAGAGATAACGTTCTGCCAACTAAGCAGTACAAAGATTTAATTGAGTTCTGACATCTTCTAATTGTCGTCTAAGTTCATTAGTTGGTGTAGCTAATAATTGTTGGTGGAGTTCTACGTTTTTTGTTTCCAAATCTTTATTTGTGCCGTGCGTTGTTTTTTGCATTGTGATGCAATCTGAGGGAGATAACCTCTAATACCTGTCTTATGAGCTGCCCATAAAGTTGCTGCAGAGGCTACTTTATCTTTATTTGGAGAAAAATATTCAGTGAGTGCTGTTTGTATTTTTTGACTTATTTCAGGGATGCTGAGGAGAGAGTAATTTGGCGTCCATCTAAAAGAGTCTGGTTTAGGACAAAGTGATGAAAAAATTCCTTTTACTGCGTCATGATCCGACAATGGTATAGCCAGGATTGTCCTAGAAATTACCAGGGGTAGGGCTGTATGTGGACTTAATCAGACCTTACAGTGAAGAATCCCTTCCTTGTCCAGAGCTTAAACTTCTCTTCCTCCAGACGCAAAGAGTGCCCTCTTGTTCTTTGTAATGATCTTTAAGTGAATAGTGGGGAAGAGAGTTCTCTATATGGACCATTTATATGTTTATAAAGTGTGATCATATCCCTCCTTAAATGTCTCTTCTCAAGGGAGAATCGATTCAGTTCAGCTAATCTCTCCTCATAGCTGAGCTCCTCCATTCCTTTTATTCATTTAGTTGCCCTTCTCTGTACTCTCTCCAATTCCACAATATCCTTTTTGTGATCTGGTGACCAAAACTGGACTGCATATTCCAGATGTGGTCTGACCAATGCTTTGTACAGGGGCAGGATAATGTCTCCATCTCTGCTGTCTATTCCTCTTTAGGACAAAGTAATAAAAAAATTCCTTTTACTGCGTCATGATCCGACAATGGTATAGCCAGGATTGTCCTAGAAATTACCAGGGGTAGGGCTGTATGTGGACTTAATATATGATCTATGCGGGAAAAGAGTTTGTGTGCATGTACAGGGGCAGGATTGTGTACAAGAAAGTACTTTGCTAGCTTTCAATATTGCAGCTTGACATTGCATGCTGTTATTATGTCTATGATCACCAGAACCCCAAGATCCTTTTCCATTTCTGACTCCCCCAAATGTATTTCCCCTAGACAGTATGAAGCATGCATGTTGTTAGCTCCCAAGTGCATAATTTTACATTTATGTATATTAAATGTAATTTGCCACTTGGCTGCCCAATCAAACAGTACGTCCAGGTCTGCTTGTAGATTATAGACATCCTGTATGGTCTCAATTCCATTACATAGTTTGGTGTCATCTGCAAACACAGAAATGGTACCTTTAATCCCAAACTCTATATCATTTATGAAGATGTTAAACAGTAAAGGTCCCAACATTGAACCCTGAGGTACACCACTAATAACCTTAGACCATTCAGAGTATGAATCATTAATTACAACTCTCTGGAAGCGATCTTTAAACCAGTTCTCTATCCATTTACAGTTTGACTTTTCTAAACCTATCGACCCTAACTTGCATATTAACCGTCTGTGGGGTACAGTGTCAAATGGTTTAGCAAAGTCCAAGTAGTCTATATCATCTGCTACTCCACTGTCTACCTGTTTACTTACTTCCTCATATAGAGTAAATTTGTTTGACAACTTCTGTCTTTCTTGAAGCCATGCTGACTATAACTTATAATAATATTTTCTAGCAGAAACTCCTCTATGTGGCTCTTTATCAAACTCCCTAAGACCTTTCCAACTATGGCAGTTAAACTAACAGGTCTGTAGTTACTTGGTAATGAAATAACTGAGCTCAGCTCTTTGAGGACACATGGATGTAATCCATCAGGTCCTGGTGCTTTGGCAAACCTAATTTTTCCCAGCTGTTTCTCAATCATATCAATTCTGAGCCATTGTGACCCATTTAAGGCAGTCACATTGCTATTATGAATTTGGACTTGGCTAAAAAAAATGTTTAGTACAACTGCCTTGTCTTTATCCCCAGTTACCAACCTAGCGAAATCCTTTAAGGGGCCTACATGCTCAGATCTGAACTTTTTGCTATTAAAAATATTTGAAAAATGTTTTGGGGTTTGCCTTACTTTCCTTTGCAATCAGTCTTTCATTTAGAAGTTTTGCACATTTTATCTCCTTTTTACATTTTTTTGTTATATTCCTTATAGGTTTTAAATGATGAAGGTGATCCTTCATTTTTATATTTTTGAAATGCCCTTTTCTTGTTCCCTATGGCTTTTTTTAACATGAGCTGTAAGTCACATAGGTTTTAATTTTAGCCTCTTAAACTTAAAATGACGTCTTTTTTTACATGAACATATTGCATTTGTTTTTCTTGTGTTCCTTATCACAGCAGAAGGAAATCATCAAATATTAGTGGATTGTGAAATGTAAGGAAACCCAAGCCAAGAGTATTTTCACTGGCTTTAGAGGGAAAAGCTAGAAGCCAAATCAAAATTGTACTTTTGTCCACATTAGGGAAATCTCCCTGCCCTTTCTGACCCTGGTGGTCACTGGACTAAAAATCTCCCCTGGACTAATAATCTCCCCATCGGACACCTCACCAGGACATGGATACAAGTAGAAAAGAGAAGACTTTGTAGAACTTACTCAACCATATCCAAAATATATATATTTTTTTTCTGTTCTACTTCAGTGTTCTTGTTCTTGTTCTTGTCTTTGTCTTTGCTTTTCTACGTATATACTTAACCCATTCAGAACAGTGTAATAGTGCCTCCTATGCCCTCATCTCCAGTAAAATTTACTAACCAATATAAGCTTTAAATTGACCTTACCTGGGTGGATAAGAATGCTGACAGTGTTAGGGCCTGAAATTTGTCACTTGAGAAAAGCCATATCACTCCCTATTCCCAGAGGCTTTGCCAAATCAGAGCAACAAAACAATGATGTGGTGAGGCAGTGACAGAGCCTGTATCAGTGGGTAGCTAAAGATAGGGAGGGCTGCTAAGATGAGCAGTAACATTGTGCTGCAAAAGCCTATAAAATTCTCTCAGAACTTCATTACCTTTCCTGACTCAAATCCACCTTTATTTTTATTTCACATTCTCCCTTCCAAGACCCTGCAGTTCACTGTTAGTCTATTCAAAAGAGACAGCACTGCTAATCTAGAAAGCTGTGGGCAAGACTTGGTCTTGTCAGATGCTATCACATTTTTCAGATGTATTTTATCCTACTGCACTGCAAGTAGACACAGCCTAAATGATGCTGGCAACTCTGCTCTGAGTGAAGGAGCAGTGCAGCATCTTTGCCACACCATCACAGAAGGTTGTCTTTGGTGAACAGCAGGCTCAACATTTATGAAGGAGAGAGAAAACTTTTAAGTCCACATGCACTTATACAAAAAATGCACATATTGTTTTTAAATGGGAGGCCAAATTTCTACTTTTTATGAAATTTACTAATTAGTTCTCACTTTATCTAAATCATACTAATAGGACAATTTAGTATTAGTTATTATTTTATTAATATTTTACCTTGGTATATTTTAGGCTATCAGTGAATAATGTATGCGCACGTTTAGGATAATCTTAAAGTTTCATGTAAAAGTTTGACTTTTTCGCCCAAAAAGATTTTTTGTTTTTTATGTGCACTTTACAACTGTATTAGGTTGACAAAATATGACCTAACAAAAGGAGATTTTAAATTATCCAGAGCAAAATACTTGCATCAAAATCTTTCTCAACAGCAGCATTTACTCGCCTTTACTTTATTCTCTTGTGTAGCTCCAACTTGGCCAATAATAGAATGCTAAGTATAGGCTGGTAGGGAATAGAGAATTAAAACAAACCCGTTGCATAGCCTTTCAAAGGTGTTTACAAAGTCAGTCTCACCCTAAAACGTGCTATTTAACAATATTGATTTATTATACTGTAACAAAACAAGGATCAAGTCATCAGGACTACGGTAATTAGCTAAATGAATATTAGTTATTGCTGGGCTGCTAGCTGTAATCTATTTTGTATCTCTATTTACTCTTGGTACACTTACCTAGTTTAGTTCCACAAAGATGGTGCATGGCTCATGTAATAACAATATTTTAAAATTCAAAATGGTAAATCCATAAAACAATAGACCAAACATACCAGACGTCTAGATCATTTGGAGAAATCTAAGGTAATAAATAAAAAAATATATTTGTAAACGTGTGCGGTATTTAAATGACATGATCAACTGCTATTAAGGGGTTTGTGGAAAACTAGACAACCAAGGCTGGAGAGGATACACTCCCAAATCAGTGAAGCTGGGTCTAGGAAGGAGCCTTGGAGAGCTTTAATGAATCAGGCTCAAGGACTGTATAAAATGTAATGCTCATGTTTATTGAACTGGCTAGAGAACAGAAGACAAAGTATTTCTTGCAATGAGACTTATTACAAATAGATCAGTTGTTTTACAAGTAGATCAAAGTTTGCAGTGGTGTTCCTCTAACTTGGTAGATGTAAAAGATAATAAGGAGGCCAGCTTTGCTTATAACCAACAGTATCTTCAATCAATAAAACTCAGCAATATAGTAAATAGTGGCCAATAAAAATTATTGAAGTGTCCTGATAAAAGGACAATTGATTAGCAGACTAATTCTAATCATATTCCTCTAAGTCATGCTGATAGAATCCCCCCCCCCCCCATAAATTCTGTTTAATGAAGTTGAAGAAAACAGACCTGAAGTAGAACTAGTAGACGTAGTTAACAGTAAACATGACCACTGAACAATTATCAATGAAAGCTGGATGAAAGTGACAAAAAAGCATAGACCAGGCATGGTATGCCCTTGTGATATGGTTAAATGATACGGATTTCTTTTATCTATAAGAACAATTGTGAATGTAACTTAGGTCACAAAATGAAAGACACTATTGGGTGCCCAGTGTAGTGGACATTTAGGCACCTGTATACATAACCTCTGTCTGTTGGTCCTACTATAATAATGGGAAATTTCAGATGGATAAACACAAAGATTAGAATGTGTAAAACAATTACAGTTTTCTACCTGAACAGGTCACTTTCAAAGTAGACTTATCATCAAAAAATGAACTTGTGTCATCAGGGATGTCCCTCAAATGCGCAGGATGCAGCATGCATTAGATTAGCAGTTGATTGTCTACATTTGGAGGCCTTGTTGTAAGACACGTCATCTCATCTGGCGCATGCTCAATGCAAGATCAGGCAATGTCACGAGGAAGCTGGAATACAGACAAAAAACATAACGGAGCCTTGGAAAGATGTCAGAAATCAAGACAGCCCATGATTTGCTGGGTGTGGTAAGTGTATTGATTGAAAGCTTTCAGCAAGAAAAGGTAAGTGTGAAAAAGTCAATGCAAGTTCCACTTTAGGCTCTCAAATATACAAAATAGTTTTCGGTACCTTACTTTAATAAAGGTAATGAAAATAAGATAAAAGAAATCTAAAACAGAGAGAGGCACCCTTCAAAAAGGCAGCAGCAGATTTGCAGGCCAGCAATCTAAAACTTTCATACATACATACATACAAATGTTTCCAGTCAGATTGTAACATCTGCCGAGTTTAAATTGAGGAAATAATAACTGTTATATGAAAGAGGCAACAGTAGCCCTCTGTGTAGAACTGACTTGGGGCCCCTGATGGCTGAATAGGGTCCGGGGCCCTCATGCAGCAGCACACTTTACATCTCCCATGTGTAAAGTTTATATTTTAGGAATGTTACTTGTAACATGCAGTAGTTCTGAATTTCAGATATTCCAAGTTCTTCCTTTCTTGTACAATATAATGTCTGAAAAACAAATATTTTTGCTGTTACAAATTGTTAGTCATTCAATTCTCTATGCAGCAAAATATAGAAATGTTTCAGCTCAAATATTGCACAACATTTGGCTTTGCTTTAGACTTCTTCAGCTCATCCGTGATTGAAGCCAGCCAGACATTCTGTGTCTGCTTCGTCTTAATCTTGGAGCTCAGCAACTTCAGAAAATTAGGACAGTATGTATCAAAACAGGCTGAGGCCACCTGTGGATTTCTTGGTGCCTTTGAACTATGACGTATAGCTTGTCATTCCTAATACCAGGGCTCTTATAACAGGTGAGGACCATCAACCCCTAACTGACTTTATTCTGGCCATCCATACACAAGGCAGTATTAACTGTTTCCAATCACTTTCACCCAATGCTTCATCACAAAAAAACAAACAGACAATATTCAGCTAATAGTTTTAAATATACACCACGGTTGTAGCTGTTGGTAGTAGTTACATTGATCAGATTGATTTGCTTTATGATTGAAAGGTGGACATGTAAGTTAATGGCTAAAATTGCCATTATGGACAGCATCGTGCAGATCATCCTCTTGTCAGTGTTGTTCAGGCAGTTCCCAACTACATCTACAATTTGTTAGTCATTGATTTGCTAGAAACTAGTAAAGATGGTGAAGAAAAAAATTAAAAGTAGTAGAAACTGGCCAGCGTAGTCACATAAAAAGATATATCATAGGTGATAGGTCAGACTTGAGTGCACAAAAAAGAGAGAAACAGAGCCCAAATGTTTGATGCGGGCATATCAAAATAGAATAGTTTATTAAAAAAAAAAATTTAGTCAATATAGTAGTCAGATTACACATCATAGAAAATGTCTCTTTTTCCCCCGACACATTTCGCCATTTGGCTTCTTGAGGGGATTCAAAGAGACCAGCTAACCAAGTATAGAGAGAAAAATGGATATTTGCATTCTAATTTGAATAAATACATATCATTCTTGAGTATTTAGATCAAAAGATAATAATAATACAATCAAAATCACGAGGTGTAATTGTGTGTTTGGAATTTTTTACCATGCAAAACATTCAACAATGGTGGTTATTATGATCACTATATTCGTGTAGATATATACAGAGTGCGATGCAATGATAGTCACTATTTACAGATAGAAATATCCAGTCAATGCAATGCAGTGATAATAACTATATTATTAGCTATATTCGTAGTCATGCAAAGTATCAATCATTAATATAAAATAGTAGTAAAATAAGAGAATAGTAAAATAGGAGGTTATCACTTACTTTCCAGTAGATCAAATATTGATTGGTTAGATGATAGCTCAATAGGAGGAAACAAGTATCAGTCCAAGTGGATGTATGTGATATGGCAGAGGATATATGGTGTACTTTTGTTGTCAATAGTATATTATTGAAGGCCTAATGAAGTTAAGGAATATATATGAGAATTAATTGAAAAAAAGTTTGAAGTAGGGGGTCATGCATTGTAAAAAAAAGTTTTTTAGAACGCAATGTAGGCACTTACTTATGAAATGTATGTTGAGAAGAAAGGGTGATTAAGGTAGTAAACTCATTTTTTTAGGGGTTAGAATGATAAGAAAGCATACCAGACATTGTTGGGTCCTGGAAAAATGGAAATAAGGGACAAAAGTTTACATTAGTCCATATTAAACCACAATGGACCAAAGGAGTTAGATGGAGAGAATAAATAGAAATAATTACTCACTGTGTTTCCTAGTGACATGGAATTAACTCAAAGAGAAGATGCCAATTAAATAAAGAGCTAGCAAAGTTGTTCAACTTTGATTGCTGTCTATTCAGTCCTTAACTAAATTAATTTTCACTTTACCTACCTATTTATTTATTCACCACAAGTGAACTTGGGCACAATTTTTGACAATACCAAATTGCCATCTCCTCTCCAACAACCAGTGGAGGAACCCTAGGATTCCACAGAACCTAGGGGGTTGTTGATCCCCCATCTGATGGTGCCCGCATAATTTCTGTTCAACATCAGCTGGCAAATCTAGTAAAATGACACCAGGTTACCTGTGTAGAAGGAGGGGGGGTTTGACTAACATTCTTCCCTATCACTATAATGGGGGGGAGGGGTCCGCTGACCATCAATCAGTTGATTTTATCAGGAATTCTCTGTGACCTGCAATAATTGATTTGACTGCACTCCCGAATAGCTTGCTTATGTTTCTGCCCCCCACCCTCTTTGTCAGGATCTCTCACTTTTTATTCTTCCACAGATCTCACCTTTTCACCTTTTCCAATTTTCAGTCTGGTTAGTTTTTCCCCACTAGGATTTTTCGATATACACTTTTTTTGCGTTTTTTTATTGTGATTATGATTACTTATGATTTATTTACAATTTTATTTTGTTTTCATATTTTTTTGCCATTGTACTTGGCCTACTATGTTTTTTGTGTGTGTGCTGTACCCTAACCTAATAAAATATTTTGCAAAGAAAAAGACAACAAATTGTCATGATACAAATGGCTTTAACAAACTAAGGCCTCTATTTATAAAGCTAATTCACTGAAACATTCTCTGATAGAGGATCTTCCAAGTCTATGTGTTTAAATGGCAGGATGTGATTCTCCACCAGGAAATGTTTCAGTAAATGTCAGATTTCTGTTTTTTTAAACAACCTTATTCAGTTAGAGTTACCCTTTTGCTTTGCAGCTGAATTGTGAATGTGGCACAGAGAGGTGTTAGTTCATGTTGTAGCTTTATTTTTATATTTATTTTCATCAGCATGTTGTTCACCCTTTATGTGCATTATTTGTAGTTTGAAGTATGAATACCACAATCCCTGACTGTTTTATGACTTACTTATTCAAGCCAATAAAACTATTTGAAAATAACAGATACAGTAGGAGGATGAAGTTGAGTTACATTGATCTCAGCACTAGGATTATGGGGTGATCAAAGAAACAATGGGATATAACACACACCAGTATCAGTTGGGGTGGAATTTTTTTTTGCTGCTTTTTACTATGTTGTTTGCAAAGGTTTTCTTTTATCTAGATGGAATCCAGCTGTCTAGCTAATAAGAAAATATTTCCTCCTGTTCTGTTCTGACGCTGCTGTGTGGAAAAGCAGAAGCAGATCTTCCTTTTTTTGTTCAGAAATTCCCCTGGAAAGGGGAACAAAGTCGTATGATATTTCATATATAATACCTTTTTTATCAACTCCTAAAAATTAATTACAAGGAGCAGCAATCAATCATTGTTAACATATTACTTTATATAAAAGTGATTTTACTGTGCTTATACTAAGGATGGATTCACAAGAATACCACTCTGCCATTTATTACAATATTTACCATCTACTGTAACATTCCTGTTTATCAATGTATCCGTATACCTCCTTTAGGCTGCTACTCAATTACACTGCATTTGTTGGCTTCTGTTTAATTTCTTTTATACTACACTTATCCTATTAACATTCACATCTCATTATCTAGCAATGGCAGATCAGCTAATATACAAAATCAGTAATCCACAGCCTCACATATTACATGTGTGCCCACCCAGGGTAAATTGACAGCATAATATTAATCAGATAGAAGCAGAGCAGGGAAGATCATTACATTTACTGTATTATGTCCACAAAGAGAAAATAAAACAAAAGCAGAGTTAAAGTCCACATTTCCACACCAATATTATTTTATAAATGGACACAATTTGCTCACTTCTACAGCTATTCCTTGCACAAGATATACCATAATTATGCATAATGGCTGTGAAATAGGGGTAATGGTGTTTTTACATATATGACATTACTTTGGAACACAATCAGACAAGATAAGTATATGACCAAAAAGGAGTTGGGAGAGAAATGTTATTGGATGCTGTGTCAATAATTGTGCTTTAGGTCAGCAGTTGCCAACCAGTGGTGGTCCGCAGAAAAATTTGGACACTCTGGAAAAAGACATTTTCATCTGCCACAGCAATTAAAAGTCAGTACTGGTCTCAGCTTGAAATATAAACAGCTCTCCGTCTTGCAGTAACATCATTGGAGCCAAAAATCCATAAACTTTTTACAAGCAGAAACAAATATCACACTAAAATGTGTAATACTTAAATAAGCTTCAATTATTTTGTAATAATTAAACTAACTTTAATAATTGTGTTACAATTAAACAAGCTTTAAAGATTTTGTTATGATTACATAAGCATTTATAATTTTGTTATATTAATTAGGTGCATTTCATAATAATAAAATGGAAGTTCTCTGATCATTATTTTACAAATCTATCTTGTTAAAAAAAATCATGTATTTAATGGTCCGTGAGGTCCAAAAGGTTGGCGACCGCTGCTTTAGGTGGTTATTATGGTGTCCTGTATCACAGGATCATGGATCCAAATCTGAGCAGGTACAATATGTATATGTCTGCTTGTTCTCCCAGTGTTTGTGCAAGTTAATTTCTTTCCAGTATCCAAAAACATAGTGGTAGGTTAACTGGCTTCCACACTATTGTATTTGTGCATGTTGGCATTAGATTTGTGAACACACTCGGGACAGATACTGGTTCTGTATACAGCTCTCCATAATATGTGAGCACTACAATAAGGAATGCATAAAGGACAGCAAACTTTTTTTCACCACCACCGGATTTTCCTTTCCCATTTGTCCTGCCATTGCCAATACTTACCTGGTTGTCTCTGGCTTCAATAAACAAATATTTAGGTTAGGAAATCAAAGCAAAATTGGAACTATTGTCATATCCTAGCCAATGAGATCAGCATGAAAGCCAGACAACTAGCATTTTCAGAAGATGTCAGCAATGGCAGGTTTTGATACTATTCTGGAGCTTTTGTAGAAACCAAATACAATAAACCAGAACATTTTAAGATGCTACAAAATATTACCATTTTTATGATTGTGTTGGGTTACCCATTTTGTTGGCTGGTGAGAGATTTGCCTGATCTGTGCCAAAACCGCTCTACCCAGGTCTGTATGTCTGTCTGTGTATTCCTTTTCAGTCATTTTTATTGTTCTTCTCATGGATGTATTTTTGGAATAACTGTACTCATTAGGATGTGTGTGTGGTCATATGAAAGGCAGATTCGAGGTCTTGGAATGGCCTTGGGGACAATTGCTAGCAGTGTCATTTAAGGTGAAGCCTTGTTCTATTTCCTGGCTGAAGTGGGGGATGGACCTCCCCGGATGCCGGAGAAATAGATGAGGATCCAGAAATGTTCATATTAGTAGTTTGGGATGGATTCCAGTATTACAAATTCCATACTCTGATTACATCACTCACTTTCATGATAGTCCTTATGGAATGCTGTACTTGCATATAATAATGCAGAAGACCTCCCATTGTTAGATATTCTGTAACACAGGCGTCTCACTATATCCATCTCAAAAAATTTCAAATATGTTTTTATTTCCCATTTCTTTATTCTTTATATTCTTTGGCATGTAAGCTATTTAAACATATTTTGCTTCTGGAGAAAGTGCAAACAAATCAGTCGCAGGATGAGGCCACCCATCTAGTTTCTTATTCCTAGTTCTCCCCATACTATAGATACTTATAAATAAGTACACCCCATGGAAATAATTCACTTTTTAAATGTTCTAACAAACATTAGATCCTCATTCAAATAGTGCCTTTTCTGTAATGTATTCATCAAACAAAGATTTAAAAAGACAGTACACCCTTGGCCCCTTGTCCTCTTTTGAAGACATGAGTCTGATGTTCCCTGTAACATTTTTGATCACTAATTTGTATTAAACACACACAGACACAATGGGCCTGATTTATTAAAGCTCTCCAAGGCTGGAGGGGATACGCTTTCATCAGTGAATGGAATGGATTTCTCAGTCATTTGTTTTTTTGTTAGTAAATGTTTTAAATCTTGGACCAGATTCTTTCCAGGTTTGCTGGATCAGTTTACTACCTTAGCATTGCTTGGGGTAGCAAAGTGCAAGTACGCTATTCACCTAAAAATTCACCTTAAAATCTCCTCATTTTGTTGTGCCCATCCAGCACCATAAAACAAATTGCTGTCTGCCTTTTGTGTTCCTCACACATATGGAGTCCCCATGTATTGTACACCAAATACATTGGAGCCACCCTCCATCTGACTGTAAGTATTGTACCGGCCATACACAGTAACAGATTGTCTGTAGGAAGTTTATTTTTATGGCCCACTCAATGGACGGTATATCAAAGAAAATGTGAAAGATCTGAAGTTGTTTGTCATGATACAATCACTCTGTTTATAGAAAATGTTGTAATTTACTTTGACTTTAAATAAACACTAAAAATAAAAGTTTACTCTATAACTTTTCTTCACTTAATGAAACCATTAGTAATAATGATGTGGTTTCCATTCCATTTATTTGTATAATTTGTCATATACATGTAAAATTTCTGCTCTATTTGTATGTCGTCCAGTGTTCTGTAGAGCAACACATTTGGGTCTGAAACCAATTTACAAACACATGTCTCTGTTCATATCTTCTCATGCAATGCTTAAAGCTAAATTCTAGCCGTGCACAGTTGTACAGAATCCTGTCCTGTCACCTCACAGTGTGCATTAGAAACTGCAGCAATTCACTTTCTGGCTGCCTTATTTCCTGGCTGGAGAACATCCAGAATCATCAAACTGTCCCCAATCTTACTGAATTGGCCGTCTCTTTCATTCATTGGATTACAAAAATGGAGGTTTTTAACTACATGTGGGCCATACTTGGGTTGTTTGCATCTAAAGCAAAACTAAAGTCCCACTTTTTAAAAAAAAAAAATCAGTCAGGCAGATCATTGTTGCAGAAAGGGACCGGCAATATCCTTTCTGCAATAACTCATTCTACCTGCCTGATTGTTTCATAACACTGTAGGAAGGGAAGGAAGAAGATAGCAGCACCCTCAGACAGGAAAGGAACAGGTGCATATCATGGGTTTAGTTCCACTGACATACACTCATTGGGGCATTTTTATATTTGCATATTTTGCCCACTGTTTGTATCAGGTCTGAGGGCTCTTGAGTTGAGTACTGAGGCAGGCTGCTGTTATGTATTCCGGTAGCCATGTACAGCACCCTGCCATCCCCTCCCATTGTCTGCCTGCATTACATAGAGAAGCAGAGTCCCAATGATGGTGTCACTGCCTAGTGCATAACCCTTAGCTTTGAATAGGCAGCCAGTGCCTTGATCATGCAAAGATTATCAGCGCCATTCTCCATTCTCATTCATTCCTGGAATGTTAAATATTTATTATTGTATAGAATAAGGCAATCACCCCACATTGGTAAAGGGTGCACTCTGGTTTGTCCTCAGCTCCTTCCCCGCCTATTCCCAGCTTTTGGTTAAGAAATATCTGGTGGGAGTATTCCTTTATACCGGTCACACATTTGGCAACTCTGGAATTTTCCTCCAAAGTCAACCACAGGAATCGGCCACACACAGTTTATTTTTGTTCCCAGGTTGATTAGTGGGACATAGCTGACATGGTGACTGATCCTATTTATATTAAAAATCAAGCAAATCCACAGCGGTGACATTAAAAAAAGGCATTTCTTTCACTGATCTTGCCTAACCCTGTTGTAATTATTTGACCACTGGCAGCTAGGACTACACAAGAACCAAAATGTAAAACATTGCGGCTACCACCAGCTATAGCTATTTCCAGGCCATAGGTGGGTGGATGCTTCTATTTTCATACCAGCTTGATCACCTTCTACACTGTTATCTTCCTTCTAATTTCCCCAATCCCCAAGGAAAATAAATAAAAGCAGATATGTGTGAAATAAAGCCTAGATAGCAACAATAGATCCCTCCAGCCGAGGGGTGAGCATAGCCCCCCAGGGACAAAAGGTGGGTTAGTTAAAAAAGCCTGGAAAATGTTGATTTGAATACTGGTACACTGCAATATATTCATTTTGGATTTGGCTCACAGAAATGGTGAAGAATGCTTGCAATGTGTTATACAGCCATTAGTATTTGGCTGACATTTTGGTAATAATTTCCTTCTTGGGTCCCAGTACGCTAACAATTTTCCAGTTTGGGTTCTGGATGAAAATGTTTACAAACTCCTGTTTTAGGCAGTCAGATGAACATTTTGTTTAAAGTTCAAACCATATAAAAGCAGCCGACCCTTTCTGTGATTCGGGGTTTTTTTCAAACTATGTAAATGTAACTTCTGCTGGACTCCTTAGCCTGCATAGAAATAGATAAGCTCCGTACTATTGCGGGTATAAACCTCATTGGGTCTATTTATAAAGCAGGGAATCTGACATTCACTGAAACATTCCCTAGTGGAGAATCTTACAGGACAATGTGTCTCAATGGCAGTAATACCAGGTATTTCAGTGAATGTCAGATTTAGTGCTTTATAAATTGACATCAAAGAAAGTATTGCAGCTTCTTTTACGAGGGGTGCTAAATAGTTCCTCTGACAAGTGGAACCAGAATATAAAGTATGAAAGCACTACCAGATATTGGGGCTGATTTAAAAACGCTCTCCAAGGCTGAAGAAGATACACTTGTAGTGAAGTTGGGTGATTCAGCAAACCTGGAATTCATTTCCTAAAAATCATTTTCTGTTTGTTAGCAAATGTTTTAAATCCTGGACAGATCCACTCCAGGTTTTCTGGATATCCCAGATTCACTGATGAAAGTATATATTTTCCAGAGAGATTTAATCAATCAGGCCTATTGTTGGAGCTTACCAATCACTTCCCTTTCACTGCTTTTGGTCCATCTGGGCTGCTTCACCGATCCGTAGAAATATTTGAGAGAAGGAAGCAATTTTATATCTGGACAACCCCAGGGTAGGTGTTGGAATACCTGTGATGCATTCTGTTAACAACATCCTCTTTGGAAAAAACACATATCATCTTGTTGTCTTGGAATATCTGCAAAATTGGGGTTCCATACATTTTGTAAATATGTTTACTATTCTATGTGTAATTAGTCAACAATACAAGTCTGTGTATCTAGCTCAGTGTTTTTGTCACATGAGAAACAACAAATGTCAAATACAATGTATCACTATTGGGAATTAATCCCAGGACACCCGCCATATGGAACGGATGTAAACTGTAACGCTAGGATTTAAATTCCTCCGCTGTGTATTTTGACTTTGTTTTCCAACTTTATTTTTTCTAGAACCCGATATCTGTCTAGTCCATACAGTCTGCACACGTCATTGTCACTTCCCATAGAAGTTTCTTATTTTTGTAATGTTTTACACACCAACACCAGACAACATAGGAGTCTGTTTTTTTAAAACATTCCACAGCTATCTGTCCAGCTAGACTACATATAGATCTGTCTGACGCCTGTAAATAGCCTCTTACATGCGTCAGATAGCCTTTGCTGAATATGATGTGTTGTGATGGTTTTCAGTGCCAGATGAACAAACAAGAATTTTACAAGCAGATCTATTCTGTTCTGTTGGGGAGAGGATGAACGACCATAGGAAATCACAGTGGTCATTGCCAGGTCCCTTTGCCAGCACAGATTGTTGAGTGACATCAGGGGACCGCTTTACACGTCACATAAATGTGAGCATGACCATTTGTCTCAGGCAACAGTCATCCGATGTGTGTATGATGCTTTATCCTAGATACATACAGCTATATAAATTCAAAGGAGAGGAAAGACAGAGGGGATTACTTTGTGTGGCCAAAAATAATATTTCTTTATATAGAAGCAGCATGGTTGCATACAGTATAGGGTACAATTACGTGCCTCTGAATCTCCGATTAGAACTCCTGTTCTAACATACTTGTCTGGAACCTTACAAGGGAACATCCCAGTGGTTTCCCTTTCAGGGCATAGCGTGGCACTGTTCCTGTCTTACAATTCACCATAATTTGGTTACTTCACTCTATCTGGACAGATTTCTCTCTAAACATTATTTCCTGGTCTATCCTTACTTGGACATTACCTTTATGGTCTTTGTAATACCCCTGCGGAAGCCCAAGAGGCGAAACTCATCAGACTAGAGACCCCTCTCTGAGTTAGAACTCTAGCTAAAATAGGATATTTATGTCAAGTTTGACAAAGTAGTATGTTTACAATATGGATTTCGAATGATTTCTACCACCTCCTATTCTATGTTCCAATACCAACACTTATACTAGCTAAATTTGTTTTATCACTTTTTCCTGTTTTGTACACACATTGTATACTATGCATGGAATTGTATCCAATTGTGACCAGCGGTCACCAATCGGTGGTCCATTCTGCGAGAAAATTTTGGTGGTCTGCGTCTCTGGCCCGTGCGCAGCAGACCATGTCCCCTGTATGGACACATACCGCCCACTCTCCCAACACAGGCTCAGATCTGTGATGGGAGAGTGGGTGGGTTCTGGCATCATGACATCACTCTGGGGGAGGTTTTGTTCCCTTTGATTGACACACCGCTCCCCCCCGCATGCGAGGTCCAGATTCTGTGCATTTAGTGGTCCATAGGTTCGAAAAGGCGACCACTGTCCTATACTGTATGTAACCATTTTTCTTCTATGTAAAGAAACAGAATTTTTGGCCACACAAAGAAACTCCCTCTGTCTTTTCTGTCCTTTGAATTTTATTAGTATCTAGGGGTGGCCTCTGATACTAAGGGTATACCATAATTCACTACTACTTATCCACATAGTGTATGTGATTTCACATTTAACTTTAATAGGGCAACAAGCATGGGCCAAGTGCAGAATGTTACAATAGCCAAATAAACCCATCCCTCATTGATTTTTTTTGATACATTGTGGACAGATAAAACAGATTGCTTGGTTTGTGGTAGTGCAAAGTTTAATATACTAAGGTTTTGTGATTCACATCTCAGTGATTTCATGAATTGAACATGATTAATTTCATATTTCAGAAACATCTGCATCATACCTCTGTAGTGTGAAAAATGTTCATTACAATATGGTTCCTAGAGCATTGCTAATTGCATGATGTTTTGGTGTAGATTGCACTGCAGGGGGTTATAAAGAAGGTAACAAGTAAAAGCTTTTATTCTTTCTCTTCACGTTTTCTGAAAATCACACATTCAGCTCTTGAACACATTTTGGATGAGTCATTTCTCTGAGTTCCAGATGTAAACAAGTTGGGGGACTCCCCAGAGCACAGCACATGAACATTATTGTGCAGGAAACATTGATATAATTAGGAGGGGAAAAGCAGAAACATTTCTTTCCTTTAACCTCACAGGAGCAACAGCCGCACATTGTGACAAACATACAACCAGTATGCACAGAGCCATGGCGAAAAGAGAGGAAATTCATTGGTATTGTTGGATTAAAAAAAGAAAGGAAAAATGGGCACAAAACCAGAGTTGTTCTCTATAATGGAAATGGAGGTCTTGTTTTGTTTTTTTCTGACTCAATGATAAGCAAGTTATTTTCTTCAGTTTTACATTCCTAGGCATCTCTATGTGTGATAAGCAACCGTTTTTATTTGCTTCAGTTTTATATTCCTAGCCATCTGTATGTAGTAGAATAAATGCTTTAACAATTTACACAAACCACTCTATCCTATGATGCATGATTCTTGGTGCAAATGTCATCATCATGCTGCAGTACAAGAAGGCATTGCAATATTGAAGGCCATGCTACACCTACTTTGATAAACAACCCGAAAGGTAGAGTACTGTCTTTGATGGATTTGCAGGCATTTTCTCACTCGTGGAGAAGTGGTGGGAAGAGCTTAACCATAAAGTTAAGCAGAAAGCATACCACTCTAATAAATGTCATCTCCTAGATTGTAAGCTCTTCAGGGCGGGGTCCTCTCCTTTGGTATCACTGTATCTGTCTGTCATTTGCAACCCCTAATTTAATGTACAACACTGTATAATATGTTGGCGCTATATAAATCCCCTTTAATACTAATGTCATGTCATGCTTAGTACTTGAATGGTACAAATGCCATCATTTAGCAGTATAAGATTTGAAGCATTCTGGTAAACTTATTAGGGTGAGGAAACATAAAGACGGTGGGATGCCCTAACTGGCACCATCTTTGGCTCTATCAAACAGTGACATAAAGAAAAGGATCAAGCAGGGATGAACATTCAGAAAGCATTAGCAGACATTTCTCAATGTCATCAAAAAAAAAAAAAAAAACTGCAACGCTGTAATTATGGTATGGTGAAGAATACAACATGAAAATATGTTATGACAACATATTGACCATAATCTCTGATCACACGCATGCTATCTTGATAAGTAAAGATAACAATGACTCTCAATACGTTTACAGAATGCTGGATTTGGCATTAAATAACTAAAAGCAACATTCTTAGACTGCACTACATATCTGTTAACACCTCCAAGCATTCCCCTATGCTTGGCTGCAACTGTTGAGGATTAGCTGCGAATGGGCTCCCTCCAACATTAGGGACCAAATTCTGTCTTCTTTGTGAAAGAAAAAGCCTTACAATATGGAAATTGGTTGATCTACTGAATTCCACACTAAAATAAATAATTGCATCCTCTTTCTAGTAATCTATTTCCTCCAGAGTAAAGCATCTCCTGCAAAGTATGAAATATTTACTGCAAATGATGTTTTGGGTGCAGATGTTTTTTTATGGGAATGGTAAATGTTTGTATTACATAACATTAAGGCAGGAAAAGCTTTAGGCTATTGTGAAGTCCTACAGACTAACTGGGAACATGGATGACATTTATTCAAAGGAATGAGCCACACAAAAAATGTATTTTCTTCCATTGGAGAGATAGAATACTTTCTGGATGAGCAGTATTTTCTGCAACATTTAATTTCTCTTTGATTTAGATGGCCGAACGTACAAAAGGGTCAAAGATGAAAATGGAATTTTGCTAAAAGCATAGAAATTGAAGTTGTGAATTTACCTCTCAGGTATTCCACTAACCCGACCCTCTACTCTACAATATATTACGAATGCTGCAGCCAGACTCATCCATCCTTCCCACTGCTCTCTCTGCTGCATCTCTTTGTAGTTCTCTTCATTGGCTTCCAATTCTTATAATCAAATTCAAGCTCCTGTGATTTCCCTTCAAATCCCTCCACAGCTCTTCTCCCACTTACCTTTCTGACCTGGTAGAAAAAAATATTCCCCCAGCCGCTCTCTCCACTCCTCCAATGACCTACTAATGACTTCCTCACTTATAACCTCATCACACGCACGGTTACAAGACTTCTCTAGAGCTGCCCCGACTCTCTGGAATGGTCTTCCTCGTCCTATTCCGCTTGCTCCTACTTTTTGCTCATTTAATAGAGCACTCAAAACCCATTTTTTCAAACTTGCTTACTCATCTTCTTCTGTCTCCTAAACCCTCACTACTTCCCACTACTACATATCTCCCATCCTATTGTGTGATACAATCTAGGAGGTGGGAGGAAGTAAGCTCCTTGGGGCAGGGTCCTCTCCTCCTCCTGTGTCATTTGCAACCCTTATTTAATGTACAGCGCTGTGTAATATGTTGGCACTATATAAATCCTGTTTATCAATAATATTAATAAACAATGTATACAAGCATACAGACATGAAAACATCTCCTCTTTTCAGAATAAAGTGACAGCACCTTTGTAAAGGAGACCTCCAACCCACTGCTACCATACTAGTGCAGCAAGTACCAGATTCCTAAGCATGGCCTGGTGTGGAATGCTAAACAGCCATAATAGAACATAGACATAGACATAGACTACACAATACCATGATCCATTAGAGGTGTGGGGACTAGTGGACAATGACAGCCAGAATTAGGAACCACTGGCTGTGCAAATTGTAAGCTGTGAGAACCACTGCAAAAAAAAAAAAAACAAAAAAAAACAAAAAAAAACACACAAGCCAAACAGCATTCGTAAATATGACTATATTTAACGTAAATAATACATTTCATTAATATGAAAAAGCAACACAATTAACAAAAATAGCTTTTTTGTTTAAAGCAAAACCTGCCATGATGGCCATCGACTTGTCACAATGGTTGCCATTCAGCTCTGCAGTCCCCAAACCGGTGAAGCAACAATTGTCTCCAGAATGTGATGGAAACGTCTGCTGTGATAGGTGGCCGCACATGTGACACGGGCTCAAGGAAAAATGCTCCTGACATATACACACAAAATGGTTTGAAATTTCAGAAAATAGGTCCATTCACATTGGCCCCCAATTTTTTTTTTTTTTTTTAAACAATTAACAAACATATTATGCAAAATAATCTCATAAAATGTCTATGTACACAATTTTACATAATCTCTTCTAGTATGAGACCTTCATGTGGGAGCCAATACAAAAATAAAACTTTATTACCAATGTGTGCAATTTCCTTACCTAGGAAACCTAAACCTAGCTTCCTTATCCCATGACCTACTATTCGCTAGATTATTCAACAGACTACAACACTGCCAAAACCCAGAAAATCACCGTCACCCTGAAAATAGAAGGGGAAATGATGATATTGTTTATATGTTCATCTGCTTTCACATTATACTGGTAAATAAAGTGAACCTGTGTCCAGGCTATGGACAATAATTTACATAATCTTAAACAGTGGTGAATGAACTTTAACATAATCTAATGTTAACCTCTGTAACTGCAGCCACTGTGGAGCAATTTATCTTTAAACTTCACAGCAGAAGTGGTAAAGTCTTTCAGGTCTACAGCAGCAGCTCAGAGGTGCCCTGCGACCATCGTGCCTGCTGTGTTTTGTGACAATTTCAGCTGCTTCAGTTATGAATGAACTACTCCACAATGCATAGAGCTACAAGGGTAACTTAGGTCTTGTTTTAAAGCTCATTTTCTGCACGTTATGAATACTCCTGCACATCCTGCCACAGTCACAAACACTGATGGAAGTGACGAACATCTAGGGGTAGTATTTTGACGGCAAATGTGTATAATAAATTTAGGGCTAAATTTCTGTAGTAATCTAGGATTACACATTTCTTTCTTTGCTAAGATTACAGATAAGAAACATGGTAACTATAAAACATCTATACATGTATTTGCTACAAATTGAAAAGTTAAAGAACCAATAGCAAAGGGTCAAGTAAGCTCTGTGGCATACAAATACACAGAAAATCAAGAAAACATGTTTTGTTGCCTACTGTGCTAATTTTTTTTTTAGCTTTTTAAAATGTTCTTGGCTCTTGTGAGGTCTTTAAAAGGGTCATTAGAAGATTGATGAAAAAAAACTTAGGGCTGATTCCCTCAGGTGGTTTGGTTACAAGGTAGATGAATGCCTGCTAACCACTGATCAGCCTCCTCCTACAGGCAATGTATAAGAAAAATATACACATTGCTTTTTTACAATTCATTGTTGAGAGCATATAGAAGGAGGTTGATGAGGAGTTCTGTGGCCAGGTTAATTAAACCCACAGTAGTAAGGTGATTTATTATGAAATGACTCAATTTACACACCTATGCATAGGATTATAATGTTATCAAACTTTCCTATAAGAATGGTTGGGTGAAAGTAGCCAGCTATTTAAAAAAAGTTAATTGAAACTAGAAAAGGAAACCTTGTGAAAAGGTTTTGGACATTTTTTTTTATTTAAGCACTCATATACAATTTGATCTTTAAAACTTCCATTGAATATAATGAAGGAATAAAGGTTGTTGGGGATTATAAGTACCAAATATATCTAGGATTTAAAAAGAAATTGTATATTGAGACACAAAACACAGACATCTGAAATTATAGGGGCAAAAACATTCATCTCCTAAGAGTTATGTTCTAAATGATGAAGGACTCGTCTACCTCTGACGTGTAAGGATACCGATGAATGACAACTGGGAGGGGGGGTTAACATGAATAGCATTGCCACACAATGCAATCTGTTTTCCTAGGTCTAAAGGTTTTCATACAATGTTTTTCTTACATTACACATAAATCCCCTATGTGAAAGCAGCGCCAGGTACACACAGAAACTAGGACTATTACACCCCAGATGCCTCATCTGCCTTCAGCCATTGCAGAGCAAGGAGTCCTGATTTGAAACTTACCAGGTTCGCTTGCTGGACAACTCTAAACCAGAAGTGCTCAGAGCCATCGCCTTTTAGGGTCAGTCTGGAAGTGAACTCTTGTTCCAGTTTTCTACCACCCTTAATTCTAAATACCCCACCAAAGGACAGCTGGAGGCAAGTGTAGTGTATTAAATACCCTTACCTTTGTACTATTCCTTCTACATATATCTCTTCACACACGGCAATATTCTGGCCTATGCACCCGTTTTCAGTTTCTGGTATTTAGAAATTAAATTAGTCATTGCAAATGGTACTATCAAATGCAGAATATGATTCCTGTTCATGAAGAGGCATTGATTTAATTGTACTGTTGAATTATTTGCACAGCTTTTGGAGTTGTAACTGGTAGAGGACAGCATCAATGAAAGAGTAACACATTGAACATACCTTCTGCTGTCCTTCACAGTTAATGAGAGATCCATTTAGGAAAAAAAATAATAATTTTTTTTTTTTTTTTTTTTTAAAGTAGAGAACTAGATATTGAGTTTGGATCAGTTTTGCGATACTGTCCAGCCAGTAACCCAGGCAACTTTTTCAGATATAAAAAGTCTTAGACTTTTATACAGAGTACATCCGTAATGTAGCCTAGTCCAGGACTTGACAAGACAGGGAAGGAGCAGCAGATCACTGATAAGCTCATTCCTCCACTTTTCCTTTTTGTATGTTTACACTGTTGAGTGCAGCACTCATCAGGAAAGATTTGGGTGCTTCATGTAAACATTATATGAAATGATTATAAATACTTTTTATTACTTATAGTTCTAGATGACTAGAGTTCATTTAGGAACAAGCTTCATCATTCACAGACGTGAAAAATCTTTAGGTACGTCTATAGCCTGCCATAGTTGGCTCACCATATGAAACACTTATTCTCCACTCCCAAAAAAAACTACATTAAAATGAGCAACAGTATGTTTGTTTCCTGCAAAGATTGTGATAACTTTCATTTATAGCATCAACAAAACATGGTATTTGTAGGGGATATCCAAACACTTGCACGTAACTGTATATGTAATTATACAGTGATAACCTTGAACACATGTTCTAAAAAGTACAAAAACAATAGAAGCAATGACATCCCAGTTAAGTACACACATATGAACGTTCATTGTGCAATTAGACTTTTTTCTTTTTTATAATCCAAATACTGATCAGACTGGGCAGAATCATCTAAAAGGCAGATCTATAGTAAGCAAAAACTACCTGTACTCCACTCTGTAATGGTAGCTGCTACTAGCTATTACCACTTCTCCATACAAGTACCTCTGTGTAACAAACAGACATGTAAAGTGCTGATTACATGGGATGAATGCCTTTGGATATTGTGAACTAAAAACTTTGGATAATGAGATCTAAACTAGGAAATTCTTTCTAAGGCTCTTTCCTATGAAGTCAGTAACACCCCATTTGCCTGCAGATCCCTACACTATATGACAAGGTAGATTAAGTGGTTGCATGTTATGATTTTATTAAACAATATATCATGGTAAAATAAAAATATACAATTCATATGCTGTGTGAATAAAAATATGCTTCTTAAATGCTTAATAAAAAGAAAATTTTCTTCTTTCATTCTTAAAAAAGGGGCTTTGGTCCAATTCAATTCACTCAGCAATTCTCTTCTGTAGAAAATAGCAATCCTTCCTATCTAGAATAGATCAACATGTCTCCAAGGCAACTGGCGTCATCATTAGACCATAACAATATTTATACCCATCAGGCTCCAATCGGAGAAGGTTACAGAAAAAAAAAAAAAAAAGTGTTGTCACATTTTTGGGAAAGCAGCATTGTAACAGACACTTCATATATATGCAGCTCCATAGACACTGCAGTTCTTTGCAGAAAGCGGTCCAGCTAATGTCCTGTGGTCCTATTCCCAATACAGACCTCTCACCAGCTGCTGCTGCTCCACAGACTGTAGACGCCTAATCCGGGAACAGGACCAGGTTCATTCAGCCGTCATCAGATTCGAATCCCTGAGACGTCTCTTCAGAGGAGCTGTCCTTGTGGATTCTTCCATCACTCTTCATACTGTTGAAGGTTTTCTTGAAAGCCACCATCATGGCATGGGCCAGCTTTTTAGCTTCTAACTTGCTCTCACACTCCACTGCATGGCAATCCATTTGGTAGGTCAGGTCATCATTGATTTCTCGGTAAACCCAGGCAAATATGTTGGGGCTGACATTGTGATCTGCTGTGCAGTAAGCGATCCTGGCCACCTGGAATGTGTTCATATGAACCGTAGCTTCACCCTTGATGTCTTGGTGATGAAGTCTCACTTGGAAAGGACGGATTTCGAGAATGGCATTGGAAGGGAACACATCTTCTCTGGCCAAAGTGTGCTTTTTCCATAATTCAATCACTGGCTGCTCTGTGCATCCAGATGAAAACTGGACACCCATCGCAGATACTTTTCCCAGATAGGTCACCTAAAACAAAACAAAAAAATGATAATTAATGTAAAGAATCTATCAACAATAACAAAATATATACTTTTTAGTAGGTCCACATTTGGAATGCTAGTAAAAAGAAAAAAAATTAATCCATCCCAAGACAATACAATATATGTAAAATAAATAGGCATGTAACAAGTTACTTAGTCTACAGCGGTCGCCAACCTTTCGGACCTCACGGACCACTAAATTCATAGTTTTAAATCCTGCAAACTATTAATATGAATTGTTTTAAAAAGATAAATACATTTGTAAAATAATGATCTTCCTAATGATGCCTGACGAGGACTGTGGAGTCTCTGATTCATTGATCAGCTCACGGGTAAGTGAAGTATTACTATTGTTACTATTATCATTAGTTTTAATATCTTTGGTATTACTAAAGAAATGCAAAATATTTTTCTCACTCATTATGGGTTTATTTCATTCCAATCTAAGACCAAACAAAGAATGAGCGGTATCAAAGTCAAACCATTTGATGCCATTAAATAGAACAGTGAAAGAAAAAATACTTACCTAAAAGAGCATCTGGGGAAAAAAACAAATGTAATAAAACAATCGGATGAGAATCGGTATTTGCGGAGCGAGGCGATTAATGTAATGGTGGAAACAATACTGAAGCATACAGCTCGGCAATGGTTGCCTCATACAACTTAAGACTACACTGACGTCACGTGACTTTAGTGCTTTATAAAAGCGAAAATTGACATTTAGAATATAAGAATTTATTGGAATATTATTTTTGTTTTATTATTATTAAAAGACACAAAAATTGCAAATAAATGTCCAAATTTTTCTGTGGTCCAGCAAAAAAAAACTCTCCTCACGGACCACTGGTTGTCCATGAAAATAAATATACTAAAAGGAAGTGATCAATTATGGAACTAGGGACAAATTTTTTTATTGTCGTACAGCTGAGGAGTTCCACTAAAAACTTGTGATCAAACAGAACCTTATGGTAGAAAGGGACAGGTAATCCCCCACCAGTTACCTGCAAGAATTTTACAAACCTTGTAATAAAATCACAAGGGGCGAGCAATCCCTTTTTACAGAACTGGGTAAAACAAATAATGCTGGAACATTCAAAGTGTACAGGTTTACTTATCTAAAAATCTTTTGTATTTAGATACATTTGTACAACTACTTCAAGGCACTACAGTATTTGGTGCAATGATACTTAAGCTACGTACACACTTCCAATTATTATCGTCGGAAAACGAACGACGAACGTTCCTGCACGATATACACGAACGATCGTATAGCACCGATCCCGCACATAGAGGTAACGACATGATCGTTCGTAGATATTGTACATACAATAGATACGATCGTTTAAGCGATAGAGGAACTATGTGCACGACAGGAAAGTGAACGGACGTTCGTTCATCACGCATGCTCTGAACATGGACGATCAACGAACGACCGTACACACGAACGATGTTCAACGATCGTCGTCCAATCCGATCCGTCGGTCCGGTCGTTCGTTTCCAGCGACTTTCCTCGTTCGTCGGCGTCGTTGGTTACTTTTTTACGAACGATTTTTTGCCCGATCGATCGTTCGTCGTTCGATTGGAAGGATAAAAATTGGAAGTGTGTACGCACCTTTAGACTGCTCTCTGGATTTTTGTGTAATCACTGTAATCAGTCAGCCTCCCTCTACCAAACTCATGGCTTTTAATCAGACATCTGCCTGTTAAGACTCTCACAAAAGACAGAAAAACAGTTTGGCATAATCATTCTGAAGAACTACCAAGCAGAGCATACTACCCTGAATACATTTCCTAGAGAGTCTGCATCTTTATATCCTCAGGAAAAGAAGGGAAATAAAAATATGTAAAGTCAAAAGAAGTGCACAGCAAAGCCCTCACAACACAGTCTAAACAAACCCGACTGCAATTTATGCAAATCCCTAACTACTGGAACATCATTTGTGATCCCTTATTTTACGCACCACCTCACACCTCTGTGTATTGGCTCTATATAGCCAATACTGGCCCAGCAAATAACACATGATTCTGATATTCCAAATACTTGTGATCCACCAGTACATTGTTCATGTATATGCAAGCGGATATTATGGGCTCAGTCAAATAATGAATCCTATGTTTTACTCAAGATAAAAAAAATCTGATCGTTCTGTGTTCAGGTATTTGTGCAGTTGGGAATAGAACCACCGAGAATCTTCTGAGTATGTCACTTTTCATGTTATGCTAGATGTCAGTGTTGTAACCAACACTTCATATACAGTAGATGCAGGAAATGCAGGCACCCCGATACATCACAGTGCACAAATAAGCAGACACGTTAGCATGGAAAAACAACATTTTATAGGTCCTGAAAGTCCAATACTAATAAGAAGTAACAACATTGGTAATGTGAGAAATGTATCACAAAGCCTCATCTGTTGAGGGGATTTTTCCACAAGGCAAGGACAGACGGGAAAATAAGCGGACAAAACATGGATATGTTTAGCACTGCCAACCTAGACAACATTTCAGCTGTGGGAGAAATGTGCAAACTGACCTTCTTTCATTCTATAGTGGCTGGAGTTGGCACGCAGCACAGTAATGACAATTTAAATTCCTCTGGTTTCCCCTGCTGGCAGCAGAAGAGTGGCAGCAATGCCTGTGTGAGCTATGTGACTAGAGACGGGAGAAGGCTGATTAAACATGACCTGTCACCAGCGAGGCAGCCATCTTTGGTCTGAGCTAAAAAAAATAAGAAAGAGGCCAATGAAAACACCAGGACAATGGACCTCCTCTATAAACAGAATGAGGGAAAAGAAAGTGTCTGTGCTGGCCACAGCCCAAATCAGATCAGTTCAACAGAAAGACTAGCAGGTGAAAATATTTTCTGATCTCAACTTACATGGTTGAAGACTCAATAATAGGTACCTCTGCTTACAAGAAAGCATTATAGATATAGCTGTGGTGGTGACTGAAATATTCGCAGAATGCTACAAAGCAAAGTCGTGGTCAAATTAACTTATAAGGGTCTCACAGTGGTCTTTGAGATCACCAACAGGCAAATTGAGAATGTAGTGCTAGAGAAAACTGCCAGATTTGATATTTTTCACAGCAAGAGCCGTCATAAGAGATCAGAGGTAAACAATCATAAAAGAAAAAAGTGATACAGAAAGTACAGTAAAAATTAAATAGATGTCAGTCTGAAGTATATATTCCCTTCTGGTTTGCTGAGATGCAGAGAAGCAATCAGCATGTGCCAAAGGGGCACAGGGATGCAAGAATTGCAGTGAAGTATTTGTTTTGTTTCAGTATATTGAATATATATCTCTGAACAGGTATCCTAAAAATAAAATTTAGGGGAAATGTCAAGCTACTTACTCTTTCAGGGGTATACATTGCTCAGCTTCCGGAGATGCAAAATTATTTCAGTACTGACCTTACATGTACTATATGTATGGTCATACAAACTGATGAAACCTGGTATCCTTTAGTTCCCTACAGACACAAGTCATCCCTTTAACCACTAGATGGTGCTCTGTATATATCAAGTATAATATTATTATTATTACTACACAGTGTTTATATAGCGCAGATATATTACCCAGCGCTTTACAAAGTCCAAAGCTTTGGCGGAAAAGTTTAATCAAATGCTGTGGACATGGGCAGACCTCATCAGGTGCAAACAGAAAAACAAAAAAAAAAAAACATTTTGTGTCTGAAAATTCTGCTCTGGTTTATTATTAAAAAAACACTCCAGACAGTCATAACTGTGCATTTAAATTCAGGAGAACCCACTTATTGGCTCCTATTTTCATTCTGACATTTTTATTGTGCAGCAATCTTATCAGGCTTTAAAACATATGGTGCCTTTGTAGCAGATAATTCTAAATTGGAAAGCTTAACATACCTCCTACATATTCTCTGGATGCCACAATCTTTGCTTTATGTTGTGCAATTTAACCCAAACTTCAGGAAGGGACCAACGCTGGTCCCAAATTTTTGAAACTTCCATTACTTCTAAAATCCCCCTATCATTTGTAGACCAATTCACCAACTTCCCATAGATCTTTGAGGCTTTGTGGTCATGATCTTCCCTCTGGATTTCCAGGCCCTGAAACACATTCTCACTTTTTATGCCATTTCTGGGGGAATTCTGGGATGTGAAATAGCAAAATTTTAACAGGAGAATTACATTTTTCTCCATCTTTTGGTGGGGTTGGGATCCAGGAATTTGTAGGTTGATGCACATTGCCATAATGCCAAAAAAGTAAACAGGCCTGTGGGGAAAGTGTTATGATCTGAGGTTGCTTCAGTTCGTCTGCTCTAGGTTCAGCAATGTTATGTGCCCATAAAATGAGGTCAGCTGACTACCTGACCATACTGGATGATTAGGTTTTCAAAACAATGAATTTTTTCCTTCTCCGGTTGCACAGGAATATTCCAAGATGACAATGCCAGATTTAATGGAGCTCCAATTGTGAAAGGGTAGTTCAGGAAGAGTTATTTCTTACACATAGATTGATCATCATATGACCCTAGCCCCAATGAAAATGTTTAGGCTGTGCCAGAGAAAGCTTTTTCTGCAGCCTGACTCTCTCACACCCATACAAGATTTGGCCAAACAATATTTGCAACATTGGACAGAAATAAACATTGCATTGTAAAAACTTATCAATACAAAACTACAGTGAATGTGTGCTGTAATCAAGAATAAAGGTGGTCCAAGGAAAAAAAAAAAAAAACACACAACACGTGTGCGTGACTTTATTTCCCAGTGCATAGCAATGTCCAAGATAGCTCAGCATTTATTTAAAACCAAAATAACTGTTTTGGGGAAATGGATCTTTTAAACCAAAGCAAAATATTATTTCATTTTAAACTTGTATTGCATTTTAAGACCTAAGGCTGCAACTGTCTGAAGGTTTTTAAAAGTGTTTACAGAGGCTTCAACAATTCATTCCTTGGCCTAAACCCTGTAGTAGTCTGTTGGCGTTTTGAATTTTTATACTACTTAAAAAAATCTCAGACATTAGGTCAGTTTCCGCTTCTCATCTGTTTTCCTTCTTCATGAATACTTACAGAAGACAAACAGCTTTGATGAGCCATTCATGACACCTGAATAGAGACAACCTGGCGAGTCTGGCTCCTTCTGGAAAGGAAACTGTTAAATGCTTCAGTTAAAATGTTGCCTGCTTTAGAAGATACCACCACAGAGCTCTATACAAGAAAAAAAAAAACCCAAACATCTGGCAGGAGCTCCTGTGGAGCCAAAACATTGGATCCAGTTCTGCATTCCAAAGGCAGACGCACTCAAATGCCCCCAACTGTTAACCCAGTCCATACCACACAGCCAACAAAGCCTACCTGTGTGCTGTCAGCATGGTTTGTTACTGACGCCTAGTCACTGATAATGCACCCAGGGCCTGCAGAGGGTTAATGCAGTAGTTAATACACCAAACAGATGTTTGTACTACACTGCTGAAACTGCAGAAGAACGTAAAGTGTATTATGTCGCAGTTGCAGCTCTGTGCTCATACCAATAGTTGCATTATCCTTTAGGAAAAACAACATGAACAATGCAGATTTAGTTTTTTTTTACCTGCCGATTAAAAGGAAGGTAAGACAATTATGCACAACTGTGTTCATCTAAGATTCACATATTTGCTGCTGCTGCTGCTGCTGTTGTGAAGTGTATGCAGATAGGAACAATGTCAGGAACGCAGAGCAGTTCCGGGATGGCAGCGCCAGAAATATGGAAAGTTGAAGCAGCAGCAGGAGGAGGAGGAGGAGTACGCGATATTAAAACAAGAGCTCCGGGGTCTCCAAGCATTATAGAAATGTATAGCACAATGAGATTTATCAACAATACCAAAAGAATTGAAAAGAGGAAGTCTGAGAAAGCAGGAATGGATGGTTTCAATCAGCTTTAATGGCCATGTATAGAAAATTTTGCAGACTGTATCTGTGTCCTTAAAGTCAAATTGCTTCCACCGCATCATGAAAAGCAAACTCAAGTTTTCCTAGCCCTGATAGTTATTGTCCTACAGCTTCCTTGTCCATTCTGAGACCCTCTAAATGTTACTATTTCAGCTGGTATCAAAAACAAAGATTGCAGGTATATACACAACATATTTATGTTGCATGCTCGACCACCTGATTGGTAAACGAGTTTGCCATTAAAAATCAATAAAAACGAAGGGGTGCAATTTACTGTGCGTCTCACATTAATGTAAAAAAAAAAAAAACCATAACGATTAGGATAACAGACCTTAAAGCGTACCCAAACGCAACATCTTTACTTGAAATAGAAGGGTTGTCTACCCTTCCTGCGGCCGCGATTAAGACTTAATGGGAACACAGAGCCTTCCGGTATATATATATATATATATATATATATACACACACATACACACATACACACACACACACACGTCATGCAACCCAGGGGATAAATGGCACAGGTTAATGCAGCTGCAGGCTTGTTTAGATCCTGAAGTACTGCAACACAAAGTGCTTGCTGTGAAAAGGGGTAAAGTAAGTACACTTTACATACTGTTTTCACAGGAACAAGTGCTCTATTGGAAAATAAGACTCTATCCCTTTTCTGCTGCCAAGTCAGTCTTTGGATTACCCTCATTTTCATTCCCAGGGACATTGGGGATCGGACTAGTTGATAAAAAAAAGTGAACCTCCCTAAACAGGGGCACAGACACCAATACCATCCACAAATCACCCTATCCAAATCTAAATGAAAAAAGGTTTTACCTTTAGTTAAACTATGCAATGTAATTTATTGTCCTGTCTAAAGGAAGTCCAATGCCTCATATCAAGAGATTGGCCTCAACCATGCAAGATTAGGATGGATTCTGCCCTTTGGATTCTGCTCTCTTAACTGACTATACAAATCTGATTGTACAACATTCTTTAGATTTATCAACTAAACAGTCCACTCTGAATCAATGCAAATGGAATTGTTTAGCCGGGTCCTCCTATTGCATAGTTTTGGTGAGTCTAAGGATAGATCCAGACTGGTGGTTAATAATTCCTCACAAAAGTGAACTGCTGCCTCGGTGGAAATGCTGGAGGTAGAAAGCACCAATGGTCGCTCAATAGAGAAAGAATTGGGAGGCAATGAGCAGTTAAGTATTGCTCAATGCCACCTGCTGTCAAATCTGCAAATGTTGATTCTTTAAGAACCAGCACTGCGGTGCTAGAAGCTGAGCAGGTTTGCTTGCTCCTGACACAGATTTTGTTTTTACAGCAAATACCCACATCAGCATGTATATTGCACCAATAAAGATTCTTCTCTTGCACAATTGAAAGCAGGAGTTGCTAGCCCAAAAACCACAAAACTGGGTTTGTGCACATTGAAATAAAGGAAGGAAGTATGGTAGAGCTGTGGTCACATGTTCATATCCTTAATAAAATCACTGACCACAAGTCACCAAATGTTGTTAAAAAAAAAAAAAACACTGGTCAAATACGTGCAGGTCAGCTGCCTGAGCTAAGTAGAACTGGATCAAATTGGGGGTGCATTTATGAAGCAGTGAAAATCACTATACATTCACCTGCGGGTATTGACCTGCTGCGATTTAAATGGCATGCGCTATAAGACTAACCTGCAAAGAATATCCAGTATACGTCGCATTCAATTTTCAAAGTACAAATTACTTTTAACCATTTTATTTATTATAGTATAGGTTAACAATCGAAAATTTGGCCATTGATAATCCGGTTCCTTCCGTTTTCCAGCATAAAATTTTCAATACATGTACTGTAGTACACGGTTTAGCCACTTATGTTTTGATGGCGCTGTTCTGCAGAAACAGCTGTTAGGTCTTGCTTGCTACACTAAATACACATTGAGACGTCCCTGCTGCCTGCTCCCTGGAACTGTGCCAGATGTCCCGGGGTGCTGCAAGACGAAGGCTGGCCTGTGTGTGAAGGTGAGTATAACCTTTAAAAATCCTGAATTTTCGAAAATCCGGCACTCCTCAGGTCCGGAGTTTGCCAGATTCTTGAATGTCAACCTACATTTGAAAAAAGCTTGGTCCTAATTTTATTTCACCTTGAAAGAAAAATAAAAACACTGTTGGTCCTGAGGTGCCCAATCTTGCCAATTCTCGATGTCCCCAGGCGTCCCATGCATCAAGCTGACCAGCACAGAACATGAGAATATTGTATGTCAATATATTTAACAAAACTGAAAGGACTGGCAAGCCTTTGATATATTTTGGAAGTGGAAAATCATTTCTGGAATGTAGTTATAAACTATAAAATACATCAAAAGGATTCCTTTTGGGAAGTACAAAGTCCTATAGAATGAGATCATTATGCGATCATACTGCATATCAGGCCCTCTGGTCCTGTGCGGTAAACTCAAATGAGAAAAAGAAAAAACAAAAAAGAAGAAACCCCCTACATCAGAGGTGCTTGAACTAGCATGTTGTTGTCACAGGTGAGGGACAAAAATGGAGTAGCCATGTGGATGTGTTGAACTATTTGGAAGTATTTTGCTGTACCAGGTGCTGGTACCGTGTTTCCCCGATGATAAGGCAGGGCCATCAAATAAGACAGCCCCCCCTTTTTAGGTAAAAATGAAAAATAAGGGGGGGGCAATTACCTAACTGCATGTTATTGGGATGTGGGAGGAAACCACACAGACATGGGGAGAACCTGCAAACTCCATGCCGATAGTGCCCTGGTTGGGATTCGAACCTGGGACCTAGCCCTGCAAAGGCAAGAATGATAACCACTGAGCAACCGTGCTGCCCTAATATGTGTGGATTACTGGCTATTGAATTTTGTATGGGTTTAATTTCAGGGCACATTTAATACGTCTTCCACATAGGTTTAACCATCGTCATGTGGGAGAATGATATGGATACCTGATAGCCAGTATTGGATCCGTCTGGAAAGAGTTCTGCATTAGACTAGAACTCCTAATGCAGTAAATGTTGAGGGACTCCAAGCAGAAACAGCAACTATTCCAAGGAGATAATAATGCCTGTCCCCATCCCATTCAAATATTCCTTTGTATAGCTGAGCTGATGTTGAGAATATATGGGACTGGCCAGCAGAAAGTGTTCTTCATTGCCAATTATAACATTAGAAACAACCAACAAAAAGTGTAAGCTATGCTTAAAATTGTAAGCAAAACTTGTGATTGAGTGCTACCTATAACAGTAACTGTTCCTGCACAGTTTAATGGGTACAACATGTGAGCAGCAGATATCAGTATGTACACAGCAGACAGGAGTGATTTGGAATACATGTAACACATGAACTGGACAATAGGACCTCTATCCCGCAATAAAAAACAAATGGCACACAAGTGTAAATGTGCCACTGGTTCTAATAAAACCAGTTCCAGAAGAATAACACTAGCAGGCCAGTCATTAGACATTGCATAATGAACATCCCTAGCTCTGCAGTTAGAAACAGATTTAGCCCTTTATAGGGAAAAAAAACATTTTTTTCTAGGAAATCCTAACTAAGGGATTTATTCCATTCCATCAGGTCTGTTTATCTGAAGAATTTATCATCTGGCTTCCTTGCATGACCTAGTGGCGTGCTTAGAGATCAAGTTCAGCCTTCTCCTATGTGTGTAATCACAACAACCCAAACCACATCTAATGACAAGCAATCAAATTGCAAGGGCAGATGTTTTATAGCACATTTACTGAAGGGAAATACATTGTTCTGTGCAAGACATGTGCACATGGACCTTCCCTTTAACACGAGCTGTTGCATTATCTGACCACTAAATCTTACAATTGAGGCCGATTGTGTGGATTTGCATTATGGGTTAGGACTAGTTTGTTTTGTTGGAACCAGCATAAACCGAACACTTCCTGAGAAATGTTTAATCTACAGGCCCAGTGCATGTATGTCCTAGTAGCTCTGACTGCAGTTTGTCTACTATGTCTTATCACCAGTATTGCCCGTAGGTCCCCCTGCAGCTGATCTCACACTTACTGTGCCCCATCTATTAAAGCTCTCCAAGTCTGGAGAAGATCATGGAGAACCTTGGTGATCCAGCAAAACCCGGAAATGATTTCCTAAAAATGATTTGCTATTAGTCCGCAAAGGTTTTTAATCCAGGACCAGATCATTATAGTTTTGATGGATTACCCAGGTTCTCCCATGATAGTCTTTCTCCAGTCTTGGAGAGATTTCATAAATCAGGTCCACTGTTTTATTCAGCATTTCATCACTTTGTGTGGGTGGGCATCCTGATGGAGAAAAAAGTTTTCCTTCCATATGTCAGAGGTCACCACCTGTCACTTTTCAGTAACCACCCAGATATTTTTTGGTGGTTACTGAAATGTTGGGTCACATTACAGGGGTCATTCACCTGCCTACATCTTGTACCCACCCATCTTTAAAACAATTATGGGGAGAATACTGAAATCCCATTAGGGCTAGCATTTAGATTCACAGTTCTTACACTGCAGATATTATGGGATTTTATGCAGAGGAAATGCACCTCTATTTTTTAGGATTAATTCAAAGCACTAAAAAGTTAAATCTTTAAGTGGACTGCTTAGACACAGTTAAAGTTTCTACATGCTCCCTATAAGATAACAAACCTTTACCTTCTAAATTCAGGTCCTCCTAAAGCCTTCACTTATTTTTGAAAGTCTAGTTTTACATAATAGAGAGCCCAAGCCCTGACCGTTTCAGAATATAGCTGAACAAGTGCCTGTTTGATAAGATACAGTTTGGAAACAAATGGTTTGCAAATTCAAAAATACTTAAATATTTTGAGTGCTGCCAGATTCAGCACAGGCTGGATTCTCTAATGTGAATTCTTTAGGTTAAGGCTATAGAAAAATAAATAGTTGATGGGAGATGCTTGAACCTTTTATTTTTTCAGTCTTGGGTTAGGAACGCCTGTCAAGTTTTTACCTGGATAAGACTGTGTGAAGTTGTATAACTGCAGATTTGTGGCTCCAGGTTCAGTGTTTTGAAAAGATTGGGTTGGCCAAACACTTCACCTCTCTGTCAGGCCAAGAATTGGAAAAGGATAGCAGAATAGAATGGGAATGTATTCCTCCAACAATGAAAGGATTGGTATTGTACAACCTAAGGGATGCCTCAGACAGAAAGTTTTCAAAACAAGTTGACAGACACTAGAAGTCTACGTAGCATCGGTGCAGGAAACCCAGGTCAGGACAAGGGAGTTCAGAAATGCTGATAGACACATGAAAGTCATCAAAATAAAACAGCTGGCCAATGGTAGCATCACTAACACATGGACAATCATGAGTAACTTTAAAAGTTCAGACAGAGCTAAGCAGGCCCATCAGTATAAGGTGGAGTCTGAAACTATGGCACAGTTACTGGAGGAACCAGCAGAATAGATTGAGGAAAACGTTTGCATGCTGAATGAAGCTTGGATGTTACTGATTATTCTTCTGAAAAGCCACACCATACCTGGGCTCCTAAATGGTTACAGAATCACAGATGAATCCTGTAATCTCCGTGTCAAAGTTCAGCACACATTCATGATGGGAATCTGAATACACTGACCTTTTTACATCTTCTGCTGGTCAGCAATAAAAAGCCACATCATCAACAGTCACAGTTTGTGTACCGAGGATGTTGTAACTAAAAACAATATTTTTTTTGGCCCACAACAGTAACCCAAAACTTTTACATTGTTACTCATGTACCCTATTGAGCAATCCCAAACCTCTAGTTAAATTGCTCAATTTTTCATTGACAAAAACAATACAACGCTGTGCAACTGTGTTTCTGACAAATTTAGGTCCTCAATTAGATTTTTTCCCTGCTTTTCTGTGTCTCTGTGGGAAAAAAAAGGGAGGGGTGCACAGTTGTCACGATAACAAAGAGGCACTGACCGTAATAAAAAACTAAAAAATGTTATTTTGTCCGTGTCCTATCATTTCCTGGAATTAAAAGAACAATATATGGTTATAGTAGGGAATAGCAGTTCCATCTGCTTGGCTGCCCGAGATGGTGGACTGGTTCCTAAAGCACCAGCGTTTGAAGGTTTTAACATTAAGCAGTACTGAACCGCTGACGGACATCTCAATTCAATCTCTATGGGTAGCTACTGGAAGAGTGCAATGCAGACATATGAGAAAGCAGTAAATGAACCGCAATCTAACCAGTCTGAAAAAAGCCTAAATTAAAGGATAACCTGCACTTTAAAAAAACAAAAAGTGCCATTATCTTGTTTGGTCTTATGACCTAACCCTCTTACAATAACTAATCCTCTCCTTCTACAGAAATATACTTATAAATTGTGATGGCTGGCAGGTTCTTCTTTGTGTACATTCTAGCCCTGCAGTAAATGTACCTGCAAAACAAGATTTAGATTAGTTTCCATCTGACTACCAGCCCCATATAAGACTGTAATGTGCAGGGAAATCTTCTGCTGTGCTGCAATGAAAAGTGGAAACAGCTGGCCATTGGAATCTATGAAAGTATAACTTCTGGACAGAGATGGTGGATTACTTTACATCAGGGAATAGAACCAAAGAAGATAACTACAATTAGAATGCACAGTTATGGTTTTAAAGTAAATGTATAGCCAAAATGTTTTAGTTCTGGATAGAAAATGGTTAAAACATGCCAGTTTACTTTTAACATGTGTCCCACTGTGGAAATTTTCTATTACTTTTTGTCCTAAATCCACAACAGGAAACGAGAGGAACTCTCTCCAAAAGTGGAATTTCCTTCTAGGTTGCTGTGGAGAAATGTGCATGACGCATTACAAAAATGAGGGCAAAAAGGTAGCCAAGAAAAAGATCCAATTTGTTATTGAGCATTTTCTTTATGCTACAAATGCAGCACACTAATTATAAAGGTGGAAAAGAACGTCTGATATGCGAGTGGGAATGATCAATATAATAGGAGGGTTTAAACTTCAACTCCACTTCAGTTAGTTAAAATGTGAGTTTAGGTCTTTAAACTTTTACTTTAATTGGCAGAAAGAAAACCCATGCTATAATTGTGAGGAGGGGAGTTTTGGCTGGTTTGAGAACCACCTCCATACAGATTTTTCTGCCATTAACAAAGCAAAAAGAATGGTTCCTGTGTGACATTAACGGTCAAATGTGGAGGAGGAAATGTGATAGCCTGGGCTCTGTTGGCTACCAGAACCAAAAGGCCTAGCACAACAACATACAATAACTCCTGCTCTATACAATGTTAGTCAGTGATTCACCCTCCATACCATGTCAGAACTAGCTTAATCATAGAATGTTAGCAAGCAAAGTCAAACCTAAAATCTAATAAACTTAGTTTGTCCAAAATACATTGGTGTCCTTTAGGATGTGTCTGGTTACCGATAGATGTGTACTGCCCTTTTTGGCAGCCACACATGTGCAATAGTCTGCCCAGGCTTGACCCAGTGTTCCTGCCTGTAGTAGTGTCCACCCAGTTGGGTGTGGGACAGTGGCATCCATGTTGTATATGACAGATCTGCCCTTTTTCTTTTGGCACATTTTGGATTTAATGCTTTTTACATTTGTTATCAGAGCCTCTTACACCTTATAGCCATAGGTGTTCTATTTTATTATTTATTATTATTTAAGTGTGCTGTTTTATTCTTTATTTTGCACATTTATCGATTGTCACATCTAGATTGATCATCTGGGTGAATAATCATGTGTGCGACTATGGGGTTACAGGTAATTTCCTTAGGTATATATAAGTGTTATGCATGCGTCACCTTTTGTTACTATGTTGCCTTGAGGAAGGGACCCTGCATAGCCCTGAAATGTTTAGCTTTTCAACATGTTGGGACAATGATTGTACAATGAACCAAGAATCCTGTTCTTTGGAGTGCTGGTGACTTCCTCTCCTGTTTTCATGAGTTCCACACGGCACCATCTGTGGTTGTCACTTCAAGGACCCTTCCTCTTTTACAAGGTCTGTTTGCTGTAAGGCAGGGGTGTCCAAGCTTTACAAAAAGGTTTGGTGACGTGAAAATGTGTGGTGGGTGACCACTAACCAAGGTTAGTGTGGGCGTGGTCTGCACGGGTCCCATACAGCACACGCCCACCAGGGTGACGTTAGGGATTCCCTGTGCATGGAGTCCGGTGTCAGTGCGGGCTCCGTAAAGAGCACGTTCTTGGAATCTGAGTGGGCGTGGTCCGTGTGGGTGCACATGCCCAATATAATGACGTAGGGGACTGTCTCTGGTGACAGAGGCTGCGGGCCGGTGGAAATCTGAACTTTGGACATGCCTGCTGTAAGGCGTGCATTCCTATCACAGAAATTGCTTTAAGAGTAAATATATATGTGTGTGTGTGTATATATATATATATATATATATATATATATATATATATATATACATATATACATACATACACACACACACATATATACACACATATATATACATATATATATAATATATATATTATTTCTCTAAGGCATCAGCAACTTTGCATTCAGAACACTTAGCAGCCCACACCGGTGCCTGTAATTTCTCCGTTTACAGAACCAAAGAAGCTGCCGCTACCTAATTTGCTCCATAGTAATGCCTCCCCTGTTCCGCTTCATTTTCTTTCCACTTTCAGGTGGCTAAGGACTATCCTTTCCATAGTCTGTTGAAACCTCCTTTATACTGAACAAAAAAAAAAAGTTAAGTGCTAACCTCAATCTCTTATTTGTGTCCCTCAATTTATCAGCAGGATGTAAATGTGCTCCGACAATGGAGAATCAATAGATCTGTGACCCAGAGTCTTCCACAGCCTGCAAAGTAAATGAGCAGCATCTGATCTATTACAGCAGATTATTGCACCCAGTAGAGTTACCTTATATAAATCACACACTGCATGTATCATAAAGATTTTTGTCCTTTGAGTTATTCAATAAATATGTTAACCATGACCAAAAATTTAAGAAAAGAAACGTCTGTGTTACCCCAGCAACCAGTGCGCTTTGCTTTTCTCAAATGCTCTAAAGTTGCCATAGAAACATGAAACAGAGGAGCTGATTGATTGCTAAGACGTTCTTTGCGGGCTACAGACATAATATGGCAGTCGAAGCACATTTCGTACTAAAACAGGATCTAATAGTGACATAACAGAAGCATTACAGAGGATATCACTTGGTTTTATATATATACACACCTACAACCAAGAATATACGGAACAAAAGAAACCCCAGACATAAGCAGAGAAAATGTCTGGTAAACTAATGTGTTACCGAAAATCAGATTCTGTATTTTGGTAGAATATGAACCTTCTCCAGGCATATTCTACTTGTACATGTGATGTGCCATTTAGAATTACCTGTGTTTTAACATTTTATCCATTTTGATAGACTTCCAGTAATAAAAATTTGTTATGCTGTTTACTACACTACACTAGGCAACAATTTACACCGATCATTTCCTATGTTCTAGATCATTGTATATCTAACGCACAAGGCGATTAGTCTATTGGAAATTCATACACATGATTTTCATAAAATAAGTAGCTTTAGCAAAGACAAGATTTTTTCCCCCCTAGAAATGATCAATTTAGAAGGTTTCTGGGGATGTGAAACCTAAGCCAGACACCATTCCATTTTTGCCATGTGCAATATAGCTCCCCCCCTCCCCCCCCCCAGCAAAAAAGTTAAAAAGGCAATTTTGCAAGTGCCAACGTCCACACCGCTATGACTAGGTCCAGCATAACAATCCTCATCCTCATTACAAGACATTACAAGGGCAGGGTTTGAGCAGATGGGGTCCAAACATGGAAATGTTGAACTCTATCACTGTTGCAAGCGGCTGATACTGATCTATAAAATATAGACTAGTTACTTAGATTTAACTTTCTGAGCGGTTCATTTCTGTCTTCATTTATAGGTCTAAAAGGGGTACATTGTCTTTCATGAAAGTTTATTTTACAGTATAATATATTATTTTGGGTATAATAAAGTTTGAAACACAAAATCATGTAAAAAAATAAATTTAATAAACTTTGACATGATTTTGTATACTGTAAAATAAGATTTCATGAAAGACAATGTACTGCTTTTAGACATATAAATCCAGTGTATTGCATTCAATACAGTTATTTTGTATTGAATGCAATACATAATAATTTTAAATTCCCGTTGCGCCCCTAACGACAGCTGTACGCACCAACGTCACTAGGAACTCCTAGGGAATGTCAGCACACTCATCAGGGGACAGATCAAGGAAGATGATGCGGACAGAGGATGCAGGACACCAATGGGACCAGGTAAGTGTTTATTTTTTCCTTTTTTTTTTTTTTATCTACCTGGAGTGTGGCTCAGGGTTACTGCTGAGGAGGTTAAGTAATATTTCGGATTATTTTATGAGTATATAAACCCTAACAAAGAGTAGAGAACAGAAGAGATGAGTAGGGAGAATGATTGTGGTGGGGCAGGGGCTGGTATAAGCCGTTTTAATTGCTTTGAGTTGCATTGCATTCCTGAAGTGGGTCTAACACAAAGATGGCAAATACCCCTGCCATTGTTGACCTTGTAGTAAAGCCGATCCTCTGGTTTCAATAGTTTAAGTCCCAAACCTGAAACAAGAATGGGGCTTTATGGCAATTAGCTGAACACCAGAGCTATATTCCACTAACCCAACTCTCTCCTCTACAATCTATTCTGGATGCTGCAGCCAGACTCATCCATCCTTCCCACCACTCCTCTAATGCTGCATCTCTTTGTAGTTCTCTTCATTGGCTTCCATTTCACCTGAGAATCAAGCTCCTAGGCTTTGCCTTCAAATCCCTACACAGTTCTTGTGGCACCTCCAATGACCTACTAATGACTTCCTCACTCATAACCTCATCACACGCACGGATACAAGACTTCTCTAGAGCTGCCCCAACTCCCTGGAATGGTCTTCCTTGTCCTATTCGACTTTTTCCTACTTTCTCCTCATTTAATAGAGCACTCAAACCCATCTTTTCAATCTTGCCTACCCATTTTCTTGTCTCCTAAAACCCTCGCTACTTACTCACCATTCCTATAGGAGATGTATGAATTTGGGGTCAGCCATTCAGAAGGTATTAAAAGGCATATAATCAGACCAACCAGGCAAGGGGGTATTTATTAGAATCAGGTCCGAGGTGGAAGCTTATATAAACTTTCAGTGGAAGGTCTATTTTAAGACGCATCTAAACCAAACATGAACTATTTTCTTTGCAACGGTCAGATGGCTCTGCACATTTTTACTCGGGTGACTGATGTTGGGCATAACATATTTCTAAAGAATAATTATTTTTGATAATGTCATTCTCTGGGGTGGGATGTAAAAAAAAAAAAAAACAAACAAACTTGATTCCGCAGATACACTGGATTTTTGAAATCTAAGCAATGAAATGAAACGCCAACTGCTCATTCTTGTTTACTACACTAGCACTGCAGTTTGATTTGCCATCAAGAAAAGCCTGATTGTTTACAGTGTTCCAGCTACCAACATCTGCCTATCCCCATATTAACACATCAGTGTACATATGTTACCTTGCATCCCGCTTGTGGCCGTGGCTTCATGAGTGGAGTCGTGGAGCAAAGTTCAATAGCTTCTGGCTCGTGAAATATGACAGCTGGAAGAGGCTCTTTCCGAAGGGTCAATACGTTCAGCTTTGATTTTATCATGGTCTGGAAATGCTGTGCACAAAAGCAAAAGATTGCATGGATTACAAATTAAGAACTGTGCAGAGGAAGTAGCTAAACAAGCCTCTTAATTAAACAATAGCCCCCTTCAAGCATTCTATGGCTCATTTGCCATTGTGTAACAATCAATGCAAAGAAAGAAAAAAAATAATATTAACAAACCAGCAACCATGATGCACATGTGTTTTTCTTATCTGAGCTGCTGAAGTGCTTTAAAAGATCCTTTCATCATGCCACAGCAGCAATCACATTTTGCACGCTGCACAACACATTTTTGGAGGCATAAACAAGGCTTTCTGAGCTAATAAAAGCAAAGACTCTGTTGTGCGGAAATCCTGGGAAAATTAACCTCACAGCAACCAGAGGGTCAAGGCAACAAAACAGGTCACTTGGTGACCACAAAAGGGTACATATGCAATCAGCCAAAACATTAAACCACCGACTAGTAGAGAGAATAACATTGATTTTTTTTGTAACAATGTCACCTGTTCAGGGGTAAAAAATCTTAGGTAACAAATTGTTAAAGATGATGTGATAGGAGCTGGAAAATAAACACAGATCACATCACCTGAACAAAAAAAAAAAAAGCCCTGAACATAATAATGCTGGCCATGGGACTTAAGTGTCAGAACATACAAGTGCAATACAGCCTGCCACATGAGGGCACACACCAGTTAAAATGGCCGTGCTGAGCCTTGTCCAGCACCAAAAGACCCTAAAAATGGGAACGTAGGTATCAGAACTGTACAATACAGTATGATGAATCACATCCCATATGAGAATGGCTGGACGTAGGAACATTATTTACCTGCTGAAAGAAAAATGGCAGCAGGATGCACTGTAGGAATAAGACAGGCTGGCAGTGTGATTCCAAGGATTCATGCTAAATACCACAGGATGCATTCAGAAGTAGTATGAAGTTCAAGTAGTTTTGGCATCACAGGGGGGACCTATACAATATTAGGAAGGTGGTTTTAACATTTTGACTAATAAATGTCTATATATCTAATATGAAAGTCACTATCTTAGACTGGGTGACTATTCATATTTTTACTCATGAAAAGTAGGTTAGAAAACCTTCTCCAGTAGCTAGTATTTAAACCAGAAAAGATGCAACATGTTACTGCTTACATCTTTTTAGTAGTCTAATCAAACAGCTGGAGTGCTCCTTTCATCCCTTCCCTTGCTACAAGTAAAAGATCCAGCATCGCCTGCAAATCATTATTCTGAAACAGCTCCCTAAAAGTGACATTGTGAACACACCTTCACAATGTGTGCCTTGATGGCCGCAGATAATTACTACTGGTGGGCACAACAGACATTATTTGGTGGTTACCCATAACAGAAATTACTTAAAATCCAAGAACCATCATTTAAGGAGCTGTTGGTGCCTGTGCAGACAGAGCTGAGATTTAGCAGTGTCAGAGCTTTCTAATAACTACATATCCGCAACTGACAATCCGTGCAGAAACACAGTATGGTGATGTAATGCAATCTAGCTTCAGGGTGCCACTGGAGGGGAATGTAGCTTTTAATAGCGACCGAACAGCATTGTCAGCAGTGCACCAGAAAGAAGGGAAATGGCAGAACTGAGAAGTAATTCTGCACGCCAAATATACATAAATATATTTTTTTTATATCGAGACTGTAAATAACTTTTAGTACACTGGTAATGTGCTCATGGCCATATTAGTATCTAGTAACACTTTGCAATCAAATTTGAAAATAATAATGTCACAAATTATTCTAATTATTATATTATTAGACTAAACTTAAAAAGGTTATTTCAAGGCATTGAAATATAAAATATACCACAAATAAAATCGAAGATAGAATAGAAAAAAAATCCAGTGCATGACCAAACTTCCTTTTCAACAAACATCATCTAACTATCACTCTCACCTAGAGAAATATGGACATTTACATTAAAGCCATTGATCTCTGAAGACTGGAGAGGAGAGGTCAGCAATTGTACATCATTCAAACGTTCTTATTCAGGGGTGTTACTTTTTGGGGCATTACAAGTTATGTGATAATGACAACCTAAATACTTAATTACCTCCTTTCTCCCTTCCATAATCTTCATTCTGCTATCCCACTTCTGGCTGAACAAGTAAAATATCCCTTTCCCACTACAAACACACATTGTGACCCCATTAAATTCTATATGTGAGCTGTACCCCTTGGGATTGCCATGGACCACCATGCAGTGTAGGATGTAAAAAAAATACATTGACCACGGTTGCTTAATATGATTTGAGAGTGTTCAGGGAATAACAAAAACTTTTTTTTCCCCTTGTGGTCAGACAGAGAACATCTTCTACCCAAAGATCTTTTAAAGGATGTTTATCAGATACAGACAGACAAAGGTAATCCACACAGTGAGATAAGATGGAAAGTGTCTTTTCTGTTCATAGTTAGAAGCCTTTCTTCCTAGAATTTGTGAGCGCAGATAAATCAGTCCAGCAGGGTGTTTAAAAATAAAATCCATGTACTTCATTCTATGACTACTGGCACTCTAGCAGTCTTGGTATCTGCTAGTAATAAAGGCAGAGTAGCACGCACATCATTAATAGCAGCTTTCCGTTTGATGTCCTCTCATACAAAGTCTGTTTTGTAAAGACTAAAGGTTAGGAGGTATTCGTCAGAAGGCAAAGAGAAATATTACTTTTTTCCCCCCTTTTGCTCTGCAAAACACATTTCTATGTTAATCTTATGTTCAGTAACTTCTGGTCAGCACTGACCTTGGTCTATTCCACAAGAATCCACATAGCAAGTTATTTTCCAATGTAATCAGCTTAAATAATGTCAACAAGTCCCCCCCCCAGACTCTCAAGAGTAGTTATAAAGTTTACTTCTACTTGAACTTTAAAAGCTGTAACAAAGCAAATCAACATTTCACAGCAGTTTGTACTAAATATCCTGGTGGTTAAAAAAGGTACTGGGGATAAAAACAACAGGAAAGCCCCTGGACTACTAAGTAACGATTACCAGCAAATAACGGTTGTAGTGGGATAATAAAGAAATCTTGGGCAGACCTAAAAGACACAAATATATAACTTGGTAATCCTAAGTACAAACCTAAATATAATAAATATTTAAATGCAAGCAGTGCAAGTATCTGAATAACCCTGGTATCAATTAGCCTCTTGTGGTCCCTGTAGAACAAATGTAGATATCCGGTAATACCGGGAGGGAGGGGGAGAAAGCCTCCTTTGCTAGCATTTGACTATGCAACAATCACAACTTGCGGGTCTTCAACTTCAATACAATTATACAACCTGCAACCTTCTATCATTCCATAGGATGAATACCCTTATTCACCCTAACCTCTCATCAAGTGGTACTCTACAATTTTGTTAGTTTAAATGAATCCTACTGGTGTATCAACACTAATTTAAGAACTACTGTCCTGAATATATCACCCAGAACCGATCAATATACCATCTATCACAAATTGTATTAAGTCACATACCCCTGAAGAAGCCTAATCTGGGCAAAACGCGTCGGGGACTTGTATACAGAAAATACAGTCTTATTACCTTTTCTCATTTTTCTTTGCTGTCTACTGTTCATGCTAGCAACAATTTGTCTAGTAAAACACCCCATTTCTGTGACTCAGAACAGAAATAGGTGTAACTAACAGAACCTGTTATGGTAACTTGCAATAATATTCTTACTTCTGTGTTTTTTGTACAACATAACCAGACAAGACAATGTACTACATGTTCTAGGTTTGTGAACTAAGTATTCTTATGACCTTGTTATATATGAAGTAAATATATAATAATACATTTATAGCTTGACTTAAAAAATCTTGAGCCTCAAAACCTCTTTCTTTGCTTTCCCCTTGCACTCCATGGTTTTCTTTTTTTGTCCCTGTAGAACAGCAGTTGAGTGTGAGGAAAGAAGAAGCAAATCTCTTCATGTGTTAAAACATACGGATAGGAGAAGAAAGCCACATTTTATCACTGTGCTGCCTTTCCTTTAGTTGTACAGTCACTGGCAGAAGTGGGTGCAGGATGACCTGGGCTTAAGGAAACGAATGGTTAGTTGCCACCAGAATGAGGACATCTAGTAGAAGAATATACTGCAGATACAGGTTCTGGATTCAAGATGAATATTGCCCCTAAAACTGGTATTATTTAATAGGCTATAAATTTATATCTATTTATTGGCTGGAGCGCTGCAGATATTGTGCAACATCCTACTATCCACCAGTCAAGGTATATGTACGCAGGACATATAGGTTCCACTGAAGAAAAATAGTTATTTGCTTCCTCAATGTAATCAGACTCTGAGATTCAGCTCTCTGGAATGTTAGCCAAAAGTCAAATCTACAAAAAAAAAAAAAAAAAGTACAAAAGGTTAAAAGGAACAATCCCCAACTCTCCTGCAGGGTCTCCAATTTGCAAGCAGCACTACTGCCTTTCATCATATTCTAAAGCACAAACTTTTAACATGAGGGAACCCTTAAATTAACTTTCAGGTCTTCAGGGAACCCCAGGAATAACTAATATGTCCCCAGCTCATAGTACATTGGTCTGCTGGTCAGTGGGAAGTATGTCATCCTTACAGATAGCCAAAAAGATCACTGGTGTCACTAAACTAAACTGAACGGTACATATTGCTATAGAGGCTCATCAATCCTTTGTCTACCCTGTCAAAAACAAAATATAAATAGTTCCCAGATATTTCCCAATATCTTAACCTGAAGTATTTTCAGTCATTATCACATTAGGATGACGGTAAAGGAGATTCACATTGTAAAGGTATGGAAAGCTCATTAGTAGCCGTTCTCATGTCTGGCCAGTAAAAGAATTATGAGCACTCAAGTAAAATTACAGCAGTCCTCTGGAATCAGGACAACATTCCACAAATCATCATCATCACTGGGCTGTGCAAGCGGGTGGAAATAAATGCAGGATATTCAAGAAATAATACGTATCTGTTAACTACTAGGATAAAAAGAAAAATATTGGGTGAAAATCCAACAGAGATTTACACTCTATTTCTGTTTATTGGGACAGTCACTAGTTATAAAAATCAGAAACGGGAGACCATACATTACACCATTTAGCCAATATATTAACATCAATGGCGACAGTCAAGAGGTGTGATTAATTAAGCAGCTACAGAACAATCAGCTCATGAAAGTGATGTGTTAGAAGCAGGAAAAATAGTCAAATGAGCAATGTTGTGATCAGATCATCTTGTAAGACCATGCAGATGGGCACACATGTGTGCATGGTTTGCCCAGTGAAGCGATGGCACAAGAAGCACTATAGATAGAAGACAGGCTTGCAGAGGAAGTGTGACCTATAGCATCTCCAAAACAATTTGGTTCCAGATTCCACAAGACACCTTCACCAGTTTTGTGGATTCCAAAACTTCAAGGGCCAGGACATTTTTGGTGAACCAGGGAAACCTATACAATATTAGGTTGTAGTGTTTGTTGTAATTAACTGGGTGTCCCAATTGCTGAATGCTGCAGCTTGGTTAAAGAGACAGAATTTGTGGTGGTGAGGGAGGCTGTCACCCTTTTAAAACCCCACCAGTTTTTATTCCTTCTTTCTTGGGAAATAAATCTTCTAAATTGGCCCTGACAACCATAGTTCCTAGGACTGAAGGTATAAAAAAAACAAAATTTCAACTGTCAATTGGGATTAGGAGGTACATTTTTGCAACACCTGACTTGGTCAATGTCAACAAGGTAAATTTCCTTTACCTCCCCACCTCACCACTTTCTGTTCAGGCCTATGACAGGAACAGAGAATAAATAAATCTTCACAATGGTCCTGTTTATTAAAGTTCCCCAGGCCTGGAGAGGATAAACTATCATGGGTGAACCAGCAAATCTAGAATTGATCTAGTCTAGTATTGAAAACATAATAGCAAATGATGTAAAGAAATCCATTCCAGGTTTGCTGGAATACCCAGCTTCACCCATGATAGTCTATATTCCACAGGCCTGAAGAGCTCTTAAAAAAAAAAAATCAGGCCTAATGTGACCATTTATTTTTATATAGGGACCCAGAAGCTAACCTAATCATAGGGGTTTTGCATCACAGATGGCCTGCCTTTTAATATCTATACCAGTCTTTACAGACAGTAAAAAAATGGGCCTGTTCATGAGAACAGTCACAGGTTTAGCCATATCTGAAAATGCCATATTGTTAGCTAGAAGAGTCTCAGCTGCGTAAAAGTCAGGGACATCAAAGCTTTATGAAGCAGATATTTTTGCAGCATTCTACATATGTTCTTAGCAAAGAAAACCTTCAAAGAGAACATAATCTAAAGCAAGAACACAAAATCTGGCTGTAACAAAGTATCCTGAGCATATGGAGATTCTGTACTTAAAAGGAGATAGGAAAATAAAACTCTATGTATGCAATATCATAAACACTGAATACATTTTTAGTTTTAGGACGGAAAATATTATGTTAAAACTTCACGGTTCTTAAAAAAAAATTATCATTTAAAAATTTAGATCTTTGTGCCTTATCGGTGATACTGTTTGCTACATCTGCAAGATTCCACCACCCTGGCAGATATAGTGATATCCATCTACAGTGTGAACATCATGTGTTGTGTTACAGAGTCTCTGGGAATGACTTTATCATGAGAGGAGTAATAGAAGCTGCAAATCTTTATGGTTGGTCTCCTCTCTGGTAAGTTCCCTGGCTGTCATTGCAGTTATACATACTAAGCCACACTACCACGTCTCACTAGAACCCCAACCATTTTTGCATCTATATTACACAACTGGGGCCTATGCAAGAAGCTACCAAAAGGCATCAATGACCAAGTATAAAAAGGTGGATTGAACAGCAAGTTCTCTGTAACATATCAGGCTGGCGTTGCTTTGGTATAAATAAAATACAACAAAAACTGTAGTTATGTTTCTGCTGATCCTCTGAGCAGGCAACACCCACCATTCTCCCATTGTCCCGTAAGATATAAATCATCAAGGTTTGACAGCATGGTACAATCATATTCTGATGTCATCAATGCTATTACAGAGAATGCCAAGTAATCGCCATCATTCTTGTATAACCTTTCAACATGCTTTAGTTTTAAGACACCCGAGTAAAAAAAGTTGCACTTCTGCCAAAGCTCAGAATGGAAGTTAGGAGCAGCCCAGCTGGCTGAACGGAAAGAGGGAAGAGGACTACAAGCCAGGAGAGGGGTTACATCTGGAGAACACAGGAATGACAAGTCACATAGTTGCTCAAAAGAATTTTAAAACAATTTACAGCGGTGGGGAGTTCTAGCTTTGTAGGGGTCCTTAAAGCTGTACAAAGAAATACCATGAAAGTATATAGACACAGGCCAGGAGGACTGCAGTTTGATTTGTAACCACACCCTGAACCTTCAGGGGTTCACCGGGAACCGAGTGCAGAACACACACATAGACAATGCCAGAATACAGTGCTGGCAGAACAGTTAATACCTCCATTGTAACAGCAATAAAAGGGATACAAAGGGTCACTCATAGCAAATATCTTAATATAGCCGACAGATTACTTGTAGCTATGTAGTCCAATATTCCAGAATATGAAAAAAAATAAATCTTATTAAGAGATATGGACAAAGCCAAAAAAACTGCATCACATTTTACATTTTATTCCAGAAGCAGAAAGATCTTTGATCATGATGTACTGAAGGTTATCATGTTTTGATATTTCCCCATACGGCACATTCATATCCTGATGTCACCAATACTATGGCCAAGAGTGCTCCATCATTACTGTATAACCTTTCAGAAAGTTGTTATCAGTTTTCAAACATTCAATTGAAGCAAGATTATTTCCTTTTGGTTAATGTGTTATATTTCCCTTCTGGAAAAAAAAAATTCATTGCCTCTCCTTCCCAATTCTAGACAGCAGCAGGGAGTTTTTTTAAGATGCAGAGTAAATGCATGCACTTTTTTGGTAACTATTTTCAAAGTAAAAAATATATTGTGTTTTGAATTGAAAAAATAATGTATAGCCAAATTTCCATTGACACCAACCCATCAAACAATATATAGCAAAATGTATGTGGGCATTCCAGCAAGTGACCGATTTTGGGTGTATTGCTATTGCATGGCATACAAAGACATTTTAGACAATCAAGTATTTCCACCATTGTGGCAACAGTTTGACGAAGGCCTTTTCCCTGGTTAAAAAAAAAAAAAAAAAAGCCTGTCCTTGTGCACAAAGCCAGCTCAATCAAGTCTGACATGTTTGTAATAATGAATTCTAGTGACCTGCAGTACCCTGACCTTAACACTACTGAATGGTTTGGGCTAAAGTGAAATGCTGACTGTAGGCCAGGCCTTCTCATCCAATATCAATATCTAACCTCAAAAATGCTCTTTTGGCTGAACGAGTATGAATTCTCACAGACACATTCCAAAAACTTGTGGAAAGCCTTCCCAGAAGAGTGGAAGCATTTATAGTCCACAAAGGGGATGCAACTGAATATATATGCCTGTGGTTTTGGAATGGAATGTAATGTCCAACAAGCCCAAATTAGTGTTATAGTCAGGTGTCTACTAAACTAGTGGCAAAGCAGTGTATCTCAGGAAAGGGTATCTGAGGGAAGTATATTGTTGGTTTTTACCTCACCCAAGGAGTGTGGAACAGGTGCACAGAAGTGGTCACATTCACTTGAACATCAAAACGTGTGTAATATGCACACTATACCTTGCAAAAGCAGAAAACCTCTGTCTAAAAACAAAAGCACTAAACATATCCAGAAAATAAAAAAAAAATCTGGATAAGTTGAATATAAATAGGTATATAAACCTCAGAAACATATGTAAACATAACACAGTATATGGATATTGGAAGTAATTTGCAGAGAAATGCACAGCTGTGTCATGTTCTAAAACACGAACCATCACAAGCGTGGGATGGAAAATGTTTCCCCATCCACATTGCGCACACAGCGTGCAAATATTATTTCACCCCTTAAGCAGCACAAAAATGTTGACTAAGTCCAGCTAAAGGAAACCTAGAAAGCAGCATGAAAGATAACAGGGTGTAAAAAAACAATTATCAATAGACAATGAGTATTGCAATATTATGTTTAGCCATTCTGTGTTTTTTTACAATGATAATATTTTTAGCACTCATTGGGTGGCTAGATGTTTAACAATATGATATTTATTTTATTTTTGGCTTGTTGCCAATATATTTATTGGCAACAAGCAGTGGTGAAATCATTAAACCAGAAAAATCCTTTGTTTTTATGTACTGCAATACCGGTCACAATCTGGATTTAAGTAGCAGCAGGGGTCTGGTAGAGAGTAAAGCAGGTGGAACATTGTCGTATTCTTTTGTTATAACAGTTTTCCTAATGTTGGATTATAAAAAAGTCAGTATTATTATTATACAGGATTTATATAGCACCAACATATTATGCAGCACTGTACATTAAATTGGGGTAAGCAAATGACAGATACAGACAGTGAGGCGAGAAGCGGACCTTGCCCCGAAGAGATTACCATCTAGGAGGTGGGGGAAGTAACACACAATAGGAGGGTCAGTATATCACCTCGGTCACAGTATTTTAATACTGAATATTGAACTGAAAAAAAACTCAGTATTACATTGCTAGATTCTTGCCAATTTACATCCCTAGTGGACATTGCATAATTCTGCATGGCAAACAACGTATCATTTGGAATGGTTCAAAACACAGACAGCTGATAAAGAACAGATGCAAATAATAGGTAGAACGCTTTCTTAGTGTTCTACCTATTATTTATTATAAACTTAATTCTCAAGGGAAACATTTTTTCCTACCTGGCACATTTATACATATCATATGATCAAAATACAAAGCGGTTATCTTTAGAGCTGCACCTCTGCATTTGTAATTTAATATAACGACTATAAGGCTATGTACACACGTTAGATGGAAATGATCTTTCACAATCTTTTCCAATGACAAAAGACATGAACAAGTGACTTACATACAGCACCATTCTAGTCAATGAAAATGGGAGAACGAGCAAGCCGCATATGTGAACGACGTCGGACGAGCACTGTACACACGCCAGATTCTTGTCCGATACTAGTCTTCAAACGATAACAGATGAGAATCATCTGACGTGTGTACGTAGAGTAAGTGACTTGAGACTGAATACAGCTCAATACCTACAAAAAAAACACCAGATATATTTTATAATCAACACTGGTGTCTGAACAGTCTATGGCCATTTCACAAAGATCAGGCTGCTGCTGTCAATTCTCCATTTTTTGCCAAGATACCAAAGGTTTCTTCTGTTCCTGACAATAATAATCTAGTGCATACACCACATCTAAGCTACAATAGATTACATTTAGTTTTTTGGGTTTATATATGTTTTAATGAAAAAAACAAGATTTTTCACTATGATGTAATACCACAATAAGGGAGATAGACTGATGTAGTTAAAATGCTTTCTTGCAGTGTCTTCCCTTCCCATAAAATATTTATTCACTTGCAATGTGCTCCTACCACAGCACCCTCCCACCTTGCAGCTTCTTGAGCGACAACTCCAAGTTAGTTGAGGTTGCAGATGTAATAACCAAGATGGGGTTTTTTATTAGCTACACATAGCTTTTTTATATAAATACCATTAAAAAAAGTCCTAAACGCACACATACTGTTGTGGGAAGATTGGTGACAAGGTTCCTGGCAGTCATGTTTGGTCAATCTCCCTTGTATTGAATCAAACTCAAGTTAAATAAATAATCCCCTTTACTAATAAACTCAAATGTGTTGTATTTTTCTAAATTATTAGATGTATTTTTATATGCTGCGATGATTTGGAAAAACTATTGGTTCCAAGGTCACTAGCATTTACATACATCAGCCAGTGTTAAACCCTTTAGATTCTTTTTTGCATGGATTGCCCAGATGGACATTTTTAGCAGTACAGTAGCACACTTTGTCCAGCATACAATGCTCGGTGATGTTGTAAAAACCTCTAGCACCATAAGTTTAGTTTTGCCTTGTAAGATGTTTTATTTCAGCCCTCCTGAGTTTAGCGAAAGATTTAAAGCTGCTTGGGATCTGCCAAATAAACTCAGTCTGTGGGATTGTGTAAATGCATCTGGCAGTGCATCCGGCCCTCCATCTGGAGAAGATTTTCCAGTGAACGTGAATGAAGCAGAGGCTCCAGCTGAACAGGACAAGCAGCCCTTGGTCCCCCTGGGACCTTTCTTAATACGTGTCGCTCAGGACAGCCCTCTGAAACAGCCAGAATACTATCCAACTTTCCAGATTGCACAAGAAATGAATATTATTCATCATTGAAGACATACCCCAAGAACAACATGAAACGTGGGTTTAAATACCATCACAGATGCCAGACTCAGAACACCGCAAACTGACTTAATGTGCCTTTCAGCAGCAGCACCATAAAGTTATACTGCAGAGACAAGCACATTACGGACAGTGCAAATACTGGTTAGTCTAGACTCTGCTGACAGCGACATTACATTTCAATTATTTTTGGTAAGGAATAATAAAACCACCACTGAACACTCCTATGAGAAAACATGGAACTAGTGGGTCATTGGTGGTTGGTAGGCTGTCAACCCCCCAGTAACCATGGCCTAAAAGCACCCTTGTGATCCAAGTAATGCCCTTGCATTAGGTCCCCTTCCACAGTACAACTAGCTACACATTTGCCTAGGTGAGGAATAAAGAGATTTACTTACCTTACTTCTTTTACCTGCATGCATTCTCTTCTTTAGCTGACTGGTCCTTCAAAGCCACTTTAGTAACTTCGCTGCCTGGCCAGTAGTGGCTCTGACATTCCATTGTGAAGGAAATATTCTCCTAAATACTTTGTCCTTTAACAGAACTGCTTTCTGTCCAGGGATGGCTGCTCCGCCACCCCAATGGCACCTGTGCCCCCAGTACTTTTTTTTTGTGCTGATGTCACTCTTCTGATTGTGGATAGGACAGGTTCTGTTCACCAACTGCAGGCAGCAAAACTACTGAATACCCAAAAGAGGAGCCACCTCTGAAGATAGAAGAAGTTCGGGCTTTTGAGAAGTAAAACTAGGTTGGTGGGGGAAACTTTGCCCAATATTTTGCTTTAACACTTACAGTATATGGAGGGGTACCCCCTTCAAGTTTATGCAAATCTTGATTTTGCCCAAAATTTAGCTTCTATCCAAACAACTTCTTGGTTAATACCCATCAGAATTCATAAGGCTCCACCTATCACCCTCAACAAGCCCAACATTTGCCACAAGCCTTGCATACCTCCATAAAACTCTGCTTAATTTAAAGGCAATATACCCCTAATGACAGAGGATGTGGCTTTTTGTTTCAGCAACGGAGTATACTTTGACCAGATATGTTACCTAGGCCTGGCTATTCAACTACATCCAGTGTTCTCCCCACCCCTTTTTAGCTGGGCGTTCCACCCGGCACCTTTCAGTAACCACCCAGCTGTTTTTAGGTGGTTACAATACAGGGGCTGCCACCTGCCTACAGCTTTAAAAAAATTCTGTGGTGAATACTGCACATTTGCCTGTCCACATATGCAATATACACAAGTACAAGCACCAGGGGTAAAGAGGACCCTGTCCAATCAAGCACTTTGCAATACTATGACATTGTGAGCTGTATAAGTAGCCTCATTGGATACAATTTACATGAGCGGATATTTAAAATAATTGTAAATAGTGGTGCTGTACACAATGGCTGATTGCTATCTACAGCACAAATGTAATGGCGTATCTCATGTATATTCAGGCTCATACTGCTAAAAAGAAGAACTTTTCATCAAAGTACTCCACACAAATAACCAGATGTAGTTTAAGCATAACACTACATTTAATTCAAACTGGAACAGTATTAAATCCTCAAATATGTTCAATAGAATTTTATATTGGTTAGTTTATGTACAAATGCTATGGAAAGGGTCAGATTTTTAGTGGGACGTTCATTTTGTTTTTTAGTAGTTGCAATTTTCTTTGCTGGAGAGTGTGTGCTTTCTAAGTCACATTTCCTGACAGCTGAATAGCAGCTTTACAAATCTTGTTTTCACTGCCCTAGAATCTATTAAAAAGTTCCTCATCTCTAAGTACAGTTTTACAGCTTGTACTAGCAAATGGATCCTCACTAACGTAATTCCACAAGTTATACCTCGTCTTTACCATTTAAGTTTTAGACTGTAAACAGTTTTGTGGGGCAATTAGTTTTGCACCAGCTGAAAACCCCAACAAAACTGATTGCTTTAGAGTATTTTGTGTCAAACTACCCAATCCACATGATCTTAAGAGGGGGATACAAACTGCATTTTCCTTCTAGAACACCCATTACTACCAGACTGAAAGCTGGGGCACTACAGTCCAGAAGCTGCTTTAGCAGCTACAGCTCATGTGTACTTATCAAGGGAAATTTAAGCAACAAAAAAAAAAAAAAAAGCATTCACTCTGCAAAAAAATGGGGGAAAGTTTATCCATTGCTAGTCTGGAGGGGCATAAAAGTCACTATAAACCAATTAAATTACAATCGTTTTCCCTGTAAATGTCAGGCAGGGTCCTCTCCTCTTCCTGTGTCAATGTCCGTATGGGTCTGGCATTTGCAACCCCTATTTAATGTACAGCGCTGCATAATATGTTGGCCCTACATAAATCCTGTTTAATAATAATAATAATAAATAAATAAATAAGGGTCGGCTTTATATAAAGCAGTATGATCACTTGGCCATTATCTATTTAATACATTTATCTACATTCAATCCTTCTTCCCAAGGACAGCAACATCTGGAGTCACATTTCCGCTCCTATTTTCACAGGGCCTTTGGAAAAACACCGAGTGAAAGTCTGTGGTCAAGTAGCTAAATCTAAAACATGGAGCCACCAAATCCTAAACTGTAAGGACCAAACTTTGGTGCAGCAATGCATTTAGTTGGCCTATCACATACAGAAAACTCAGCACAGCTGTATTTTAGGATGCGTTTACATTACCCACAATGGGGTCAAAGGGTCATTATACACGATACTGTCTAAAGCAAACTAAATGCAGTATAGACACATCCAGATGGTATTAGTTGGTCTTGGAATCTCAAGCACAAACATGTTCACCCAATACAAACAGGAATGTATCCCAATGCACTATTGATGCTTTCATATACAACATGGCAAAAACTCCATGGCATATCAGCACAAAACCATGAACAGCAGGACAATATTTATGGAAGTGAAGGCATCATACGTAGGATGGAATGATGAAGGCAGTTGAGTCACTGCAAACAGTTTATCCAACCAATTTTATGCATGTATTATTTTTATTTACGCCTAATAAAGATAATGACTTTTGTAATGGGAATAGGAAGAATCTCTTCTTCATGTGCATGTATAAATCACTGAAACATCAAGTGCAATCATTGGGCTCAGCTGTTAGCTACTGACAAGTTATGCGCCTGTGACTTGATCCAGGACAACTAACTGCAAGCTAACTATTCACAGAAGACATAAGTAACGGATGATTTGTCCCAGAATAGTATTTGTAACCCAAAAATCAACATGAAATAAAATCAATGGTCACAAAAGAAGCAGATCTAATAGAAATGTGCAACAGGAATGTTCAGTCTTTTTGCATGAATATTTTTACAGCTCAAGACAATTATGTATTTCCTGTTCTTGGACAAATCACTAACCATTATCCACAACTATCACTTGTACTTTACAAACATCATTTCCTTATTACAGTTTCTTGAAAAAAAAAATCATAGTGTTCAATGATTTCACATGTCTGGTAAGCACAATCTTATATCCATGGGTGCTGTAAATGATAACAAATGCCGGTTTCATTCCAAAGTCTGCGCAGGAATAAAGACAAGTAATGAATGATATTTACAAAAGTTAATTATTTCCCTGCTCTACTTTCAATACAGCTATTCACTCAATGTCTAGAAGGGTTATGTTCTGCAACCCTTTCCAGGCTTTATTTCCACTGTATGTGTGGCCAGCTGGGTCCCAGAGCCCTTAATGACCAACATGAACAAGAAATGCAGACGAAAACAAACAGACAATCTGCAGATATCAGCTTCTCTGTGCTTCCACGTAGTAAAGGAATATATCTGGGGGTTACTAACAAACAATGACCACTCTGACACATTTTAAAGTCCAAATTTAAAGTTGTGCTTTGGATAGACATTAAATGACATTAAATAGATGCTGAAGGTGTGCTTCTTGATGCCTTGGTACCCTGGTGCATACCCTGGGCTACCTAAACACTGGGTCATATTGCCCCAAAAGACAATGCAAAATGTAGGAAGAAAAAAATAATGCTTCTTTCAGATAAAAAAAGGAAGTTGAACAGCATTAACCTTAATTACCAAACCCATTTATCCCACAAGTTCTATGGAACTGAAGTATGGTCACCCATTGGCTTTGGAACAGATCCAGAACAAAAATAAAAATAATATTTTAAGGTTATTGCAGAGTGGAAAAAAAAAGTCACAGCATGCAAGCAACCAGACAGGAAGTTTGGAGAAACAAATAGTTTCAAACAACATTCCATCTAACTGATGCTTCCCATGAATACTAAATCTTCCTATGAATACCAAATCCTCTCTATCATTTGCTTGCGTTGCTTTTCACCTACTAAGTAAATTCGTTTATAAGTTTTGTACCAACTGTCCCTTCCTTGTTTGCATTTCAAAAGGGTTGTTTGCTTCAAAACAATCATTTAGTAACCTATGAATAAATTCCCAGCATCGCATAATAGCCAACAACAGTATAATGTTTTTAAACAACTTCCTTTAATATTCATCAAAAAAAAAGTAATCACTTTACTTAGGGCAAGAGCCTACGTAAAAGAAGCCAACATAATCAGTCTGCTGCAGGTAAGTGGAAGCATTTCCTGGGCAAAATAAATGAGTTGCCTCCATGCAAGGCACAAGGATGGCAAAATGTGAATGGGTCCCCTTACACACGGCTTAATGAGCAGGAACTTAAGGTAGACCTGTGCTCCTCTCTGCAAACTCCTTCTCCAGCACTGACTTCTTCTAACCAATTTCAGACATCTCCAAATTGGCCAGCCTGGGATGAGTAACTCCTGCACATGCTTGAAGACATTTATTCCATCCTGGCACCCAGCTGATGCCACAATAGTTCATTGAGCTGCACATTCCCGGTACATTGAGCTGCAATTTCCCAGTCACACTTTTTAAAAAAGCAGCTATAGTTCTACTATACTAGAATTAGCAAAAGAGTCAGATTTGGGAATGACATCCTCTGCACTGTACCCATTATCAGCCAGAATGGGCCTTGGGTGCCATGGATGGAACAAAAGAAGGGTGTTTTTATGAAGACCAATGCCCATGTACGGAGACCCTGGTTCATACCCACAGCAGTTACCCATTAATGGTAATATCCTCAGTTACTTTCAGTATTTTAAAAGTAAATTAAATTTTTAGCACATTAGTAGTTGATGGATTTCACGGGCTGTAATGATATATTAATGTGCAAAAGTCTTAGGCACGTTCCTTTAAAATAAACCTTAGATGGTCATTTTAGGTCGTCTGCATTAGTATGTCAATAGAAAACAGAGTATGTGTGCGTTCCAAAGATTCCTTTTGAAAACGGTAAAGAAAAAAAAAAGAATACTTAAATCAGCTTGGAAAATGAGCTTGATAAAATAAAAGTCCCATGCTTGTTTGGTTAGAGGGAAAAGGAATACATTGAAATTCCTTCACTTACCATAGGTTTCCCCATTTCTGTGAAACCTTCTAGATTGTAAGCTCTTCGGGTCCTCTCCTCCTCATGTGTCACTGTCTGTATTCGTCTGTCATTTGCAACCCCTATTTAATGTACAGTGCTGCGTAATAACATTGGCAATATATAAATCCTGTTTATTATTAATAGTAATAACTGTTTACTTCACATTTTTGCCTCCCAATCATGGCTTTGACATTATTACATACAATGCAGGATCTACAGTCCTAAATTTTACACAAGGACTCATCCACATCCTGCTGTCGGGGCAGCAAGGAAAAAGGTCAGTTGTTATACTTATTTCTTTAATCCTAGACCACTCATTGTCAACCAGGGTTCTGTGGACATTGGAGTTTCACAAGAGCTTACAAGAGGGTTCTATGAGCTGTGGCTGACTGTCCTCCCTTCTTATGGTACCTGAATAATTCCAATTCTAATACCACTTGGCAGTGCCATATGCAGGACACTAACAATCTTTATAGGCTGTCTGTAAGTGTGGCATTCCGACCACCACCAGTGGACATTCTTCACACTGACCATCTTTATGTAGGAGCCATTTTTCCAATGACCCCCATAAAAATTATATTAGCAAAAGTTCCAAGAGCTTAAATTGTAAGGATGTCAAGCCCCAGGATACAGTCTCTACAAGATACTTCAGCACTCATCTTTGCTGCTTCCTAGGTCAGGGCTAGTTTACTTTAACTTTTGGCCTAATTGTGACCATGAGCCTACGGATTCCAAGCAGCACATCAAATGGAATGCAGTGAGCAATTGTATCAGTGAAGAATAACGTAAATAAGAAAACAACAGATATGTGTGAATCAGAAATAATAATAAAGTCCTTCTATAAACTGCAAACAAGTTTTATGAACACACAAATGTAACCCAGTTATCTTACACACAGACAAAAAATGGTTTATTGAGCACCAGAATACTCTACAATTACATTTTGGGTACTTTAGGAACTTCCATACCAGCTATACGCGCTCTCCAAACTCCCTCAAAGGCGTAAATAAAATATTGAGGAAGGATGCCCTATACATTCTAACTGCAGGAAATTATTTCAACCTTGGAAATAATTTTGAAACCTTTTTTAAGAGTCATGAAATCACCTCTACCAAGTGGTGTTGGCCCCAGAACTACGTTGGCATCACCAAATGAGAGCTCAATGGGCAACAGTTTGTGAAACCTTTACCAACCTCCGAAGGAACCCTGAGGTTCCACAGATCTCTAGTGGGTATAAAGACTCATGTATTTTTTCAGGGCTATAGAAAATGAAATAAGTGTTATTTTTGGCAGGTTAATATGAAATATTGCATCTGAATATATTCAGTCATCTTTGAATTATGCAGCAAACATAGCTGTATGTTCCTTCATTTACATACTGAAAAAAAAAATGCCTATTTTTTACAGAGCTCAATAGCTCAAGTTCACAAAATGTTCATATATAACTAAATTACTTATCAGGACTCATCTGCTATATAATAGCTTTGTATGATATTTTATGAGAGATCCTAGCAGAAAGGAGAGGGTTACTGCTGGGCTAAGCTCTAAAGCCAACACATATTGCTTTGCTGTCACTTCAGCAAACCCCATTCCCCTATGGACCTGTCAGTGGGCTCCCATGCTGTGTGCCCTAGGTGCCCAAGGTTCTCTTGCCATACATTCCCATGGATCACAGATTCTGCTATGCCAGCCCTGTGCCCCACATGCCATGAATACACCTTCATGCCAGCAGCCCTGTGGCAGGCACTCGTGTAATGCTGGGCACAGGGCTGACCCAGGCCCCGAGCATGGTGACCCGGCAATTCCCATTACAGGAATATACCGCAAAAAAAGAATAGAAAAAAAATCCCTGGAATTCCATCCCAAGCCTGCAGCCCCTGGGCCCCTCGCCTCAGCAATGCCTGGCAGCCCTCCGTCACCGGCCGCTCCTCACCTGCAGTCTCTCGCTCGCCGGCTGCCACATCTCCGCACTGCACGGTGCTCAGAGTCCACACAGCGTCCGCGTACTGCGCACCCCAAGGTCGGAGCTCCCCTCTGTGTGCTGCTCCTACCCGTTATCCCGCTAACCCCGCCTACCGACCCTCCCCGCTATCACCCATACCCCCACCCCTTTCCCCTAATGACTCCACCCACTCCCTGCTCTGGCATTCCTCTCTCGCGCGCGGCTTTCCCGCCCTGTCTGCTGTCCTCTAAGCCTTTAGCGTTTCCAGACTGTGGGCGGAGCATGGAGCTCCAAGCCCGGCCTCTCCCCCGTGGGGGCGTGGTGTACATGACAACTCGTAGTTCATTCAAATCCGCTGTAACCTTAGCAACGTGTAAGCGGTACTATGGTGTGATGTCAGTGAATGTGCAGTGAATGACATTGCAGGCTTATAATACGATATAATGAGAGAGTTAAAAAGCATAATTTTACCCTTACATTCACCCATGCCATTGTGGGAGTACAAAAAGAGTAAATATGGTTGGTTGCTAAAACAAAAATCCTTTGGGCTCTGGACTGTCTCTTTAGTTCCATGCATGCGCAGAAGGAGCACCCAAGAGCCACCCGGGATGCGTGACGTAGGTATCCCAGGAGGCTTTTCGCTCCCATTCATTCTCGATTGTCTAGGCCAGAGGTCGGCAAACTCCGGCATTTAGGCCCGATACAGCCCAGCCAGTAGTCCGTTCCAGCCTAACGCCCCCCTGGTTGATCGGCCTCATCCTGGCAGGCAGGGGTCAGCCTTCTTGACCTTCTGAAATGGCCTAGTAGCCAAAAAAGTTTGCTAACCCGTGGCCTTGGCGGTCAAGAATTAGGGGGCGGTGCTGCACCTTTTTTTTTAAAAAGGGTGTTGCACTTAAAAACAGAAAAAGAAACAGAATTTTTACCTTACATAAAAGGGTTGTCTACCCTTTTACGTAAAGTGAAATTTCTGAGTTTATGTACACTTTAAGGTTTATATAATCAGGCAGGTCATTATTGCAGAAAGGGACAGATGAGAACCCTATGGCAATAATGCGTCTTACCTTACCCATGTGATCGCTCTGGGTGAGCTGAGCATGCGCAGCATCAGCTTTGATTGCCAGAGAAACCCGGCAATCCCAGCTTTTGCCGGGGATGAATAAACTCCTGCGCGGGAGTTTCTTCACCCCAAAACAGCCAATCAGGATGGCCGAAGAAGATAACGAACATGGCAGCACCCAGCGCTGGAACGCAAACAGATGAGTCGGCCCAGGTTCAGTTCCACCTAAAACCTATCACTAAAAGTTTTACTTCACATAAAAAGGTAGTCAATCCTTTTATTTAAGGTAAAAAAGTCCATTTTTTAACAACCTTATTTTTATCTATTGCCAAGGCGATCAAGACAGAATGGCGGAGCAGAGCTGTAATTTTCCTACGTCACGCATCCCAGGAGGCTCCTGGGCATTAGACATGCCCCACAGGCTTTTTCCTACATTGGGAAAAAGAAATGCTGATCTAAGGTATTCGCAGTGAGATTGGCACTCTTTTTTCCCCATTTAGAACAGGCTATTTCACCCGATCTTGCACCCTCACAGTGCAAGATCAGGTGGAAGGAGGAAGACCGACAAAGATGGCAGCCCCCAGCGCTTCCTACGCACTGGGGCGAAGGAGGATTCTAGGAGCGCGTGGGACTCATAGAGGACAGCTTCTGCAGGATTGCAGGACCTGTGGAATTAAAGGTAAAGGTGATTTTTTTTAGTTTTGTTCCGCTTTAAGGCTTTGCTGAAGAGAAACCAATAAACAGGGCAGAATCCACGGAATATTTATATGTTTCTGGCAAAACTCATTTTCTAGTTTTGGACAGAATGGGGAAGGGAAAGCCCCTATGTTCAATCAAGGCTCCAGCAACAGAGTTTTAGGGGTGCCAGGTTTGGTATTGCCATATGTGAATGCAGAGTAAGCCGGCATGGCTACAAAGCATTGCATATTGGACTTGGTTTAAAGGCATGGTTATATGGAGTATGTTCTGTATCCAGAAAATGCTATGAAATTACAGCAGGAGATAATTATACAGACACACATAACTCTTAGGTCTAAATAGAATCCTTAAATACCATTTTATTACAGAATGAGCAGGTGTGGAATAGGAACGTATGATGCAGTGTAAGAGGGGTGTGGCATAGGAATGTACAGCACAGTGTACAGAACAAAGAGATGTCTATCATTACACGTACAGTACGTACAGTATAGTATGCAGAACATACAGACCAATATACATACTAAGATATTATGAAATTCAGAAGTTACAGAGTACAGACTATTACAATGTGTAATATGGAACGTACAGCACAGCATACACAAGGAGTCGGTGTAGAACAGAGAATGTACAACAAAGTGTACAGAATGAGGCAGTCTGAAATTGCCATGTACAGCACAGTGTACAGAGGCTGTGTGAATTTAAACATACAATGCAGTGTACACAATAAAGCGATAAGGAATGCAGAATGTACAGCACGGTGTACAGAATGAGGTGGGTGTACTAAACATACAGAATCAGAAGGTGTGGAATAGTTTTAAGTATAACATAGTGTTCTGATTGATATTGACTAGATAGCACAATGTACAGAATGGGGCAATGTGGAATATAGAACCTACAGTGCAGTGTTTGAGGCAGTACAGAAAAGAGAAAAAACCGCAAGGCTTACAGCCATACCAGGGCCCAAAGCCCATCTATTTAAACATAAAGTATGGTCACGTAGGGCCCCGGTCATGGGAACAAAATCAAAATCAGACATGATGTCTCTGCTCACCGTGCCACCCTAACCTGGTCCTCACAGGATTGACTTAGGGGCAACTCTGTGAATGTCGTAGAGTGGCAAAGTCAGATAGAAAGTCTATGACCACGGATCACCACTTTTAAAAATTTTGAATCAGCAATAAAGAAGTGCCAATAGGTTTCTCCATTTTGAAAAATGGACTTTTTACAAAGACTAAGTAATATATACCCACTGGCCACCTTATTAGGTATATCTGTTCAACTGCTTATCAACACAAAAATCTAATAAGCCAATAACATGGCAGCAATGCATTTAGGTATGTAGACAGGATGCATGGGCAGCAGGGTTGCTCAGTGGTTAGCACTCTGGCCTTTACAGCGCTAGCTCCCAGGTTCGAATCTCGGCCAGGACACTAGCCGCATGGTGGATCCCCCCGTGTTTGCTTGGGTTTCCTCCATGTACTCCGGTTTCCTCCCACATTCCAAAAACATGCAGTTAGGGTATTTGGTTTCCCCCCTAAATTGACCATCGACTGTAGATAGAGCCCCTTTGAGAGATAGTTATTGACATGACTATGGACTTTGTAAAGTGCTGCGTAATATGATGGCACTATATAAATACTGTGTAATAATAATAGACATTGTTAAGATGACCTGCTGAAGTTCATTTAGAGCATCAGAATGGGGTTATGAATGATTTAGGTTACTTTGAACATGGCATGTCGGTTAATGCCAGGCAGGCTGGTCTAAGTATTGTAGGAACTGCTGACTTGCTGGGATATTCACACACAAATATCTCTAAGGTTCACAACGAATGGTCTCAAAAAGGGAAAACATTCATTAAGCAGCAATTCTCTGTACAAAAATGCCTTGGTAATAGGAGAGGTCAGAGGAGAATAGCTAGACTGGTTCAGGCTGGGAAAAAAGGAAACAGTAACCACTCGTTACAAGTGAGGTATGCAGACGAGATTTTCTGAATGAATAACACATTAAACCTTCAAGCCGATGAGCTACGGCAGCAGAGACCACACCATCTGTCTCTCCTCTCAGCTAAGAACAGGCACCTGTAGCTACAATTGGAATGGTCTCATCACTAATCAAAAGAGAAGACTAGAAAAACATAGCCTGGTCTGATGAGTCTCAATTTCTGGATGTTATGATCAGCATTTGGTAATGATAGTGTAATGGTGCGGTTGATATTAACCTGACACACATATTCAGGTTCTTCCTGTGTTTGCGTGGGTTTCCTCCCACATTAAAAACAATTGGCGTCCCCCCAACATGGTCCTAGACTGATAATGACATATGACCATGGTAGGGACATTAGATTGTGAGCTCCTTTGAGGGACAGATAGCCACATGACTAGTGAGCTTGTACAGCGCTGCATAATATGTTGGCGCTATAGTAATACTGTGTAATAAAAATTTTAATATTGGGCCCCTTTTTACCAACTAAGCATTGTTTAAATGTCACAACCATCATAGTATTGTTGCTGACCATGTCAATCCCTTTATGACCATAGTGTACCCATTCTTGAATGGCTTCTTCCAGCAGCATAACACCATGTCCAAAAGCTAAAATTATCTCAAACTGGTTTCTTGAACAAGACAATGAGTTCACTGTACTTAAATGGCCTACAGTTATATCCAATAGAGCATTGGTTGCCAACCTTTTCGGTTCCGTGGACCACTAAAATCACCGGCTCCTGACCTAAATTAAATCATATTATGGTCACTGCTACCCAGATTCTCTTTTATATGCACATTTGTTATAAGCTCTGCATTGTTGGAAAGAACTAGGTCCAGCAGAGTATTATTTCGAGTTGGGGCTTCTATAAAATGTACCATAAAATTATTTTGTATTAAATTCACAAATTTCCTCCCTTTTGCTGTTCCTGTAGTGTCATTACTACAGTCAGTGTCAGGGTAGTTGAAATCTCCCATGATTAAAACACTTCCATTTAATACTATATTCACATACAAGAAAGTAAATGAAACATTTAGGTGAGCTACCACAATCAGATTTATGGCTCCCAACATGATTAAGCCTAAACACAATGCATTGGCAAGGTCTTGAAGCTATAAATCATTGAGTAACAGATTTGTTAGGAAAAGAAGCATAAATCTGAAGACAAAACCCACTGCACCATGAGAAATGAGGTGAAGTATGTCAAACTAATTTTGTAAAAGCATTCACTTTAATTGCACCAAACCTAAGAACAAAGATGTCATAGATGTAAAAGATGCAGAATACCTGTCATGAAGCTGCATTCATTTTATATATTCAGGCTCTTTATCCTTAATTTTTTAAGGAGTCTGCTGTCCTCTAGTGACAACACTCACTGTGATGTGCCTATAGAGATGCAGCGTTGTAGCTCCTGTGAATTTTCTCAGCAGTATTATGTAGAGAATTCACTGCAGGACACGCTGCTCTCTACATTTTTTAAAGCAAACTAAAAACACCCTCACTGATGTTTTTGCAGCAAAGTTTTGCAGCAGTGAAAAGGGGATAATGCTCTCTATGAACAAGCAGTCCCTCATTAAAGAGGAATTGTACTCTGGAAGCTGCACCCCAAAAAAGGGAGGCACAGGGCAAAGGACTAGTCCACTACTCTACTCACTTTAGCTAAACTATCTGCCATTATTGACCCACCATGCATATTATTGCCCTGTGTCTAATGGAAGTTGGCCATGTTGGTAAGAGCTGGGCATTATACCCTAAAGACAGAACCTGCCAGCAAGGAGAACATTAAATAGCACATCACCAAATCACACTCTAAATTTTCAGAAACTAACAGGCACAAGCAGCTGTACCTCACAGAGATCTCATACTGCAGATATACAGCCTCTCTATACCTGACACCTGCACACGTTTTCAGAAGAAATGCTAGAGAAAAAGGTACATTTTTTCAAGGAACTGTTAAGCAACAATTTATGTTTCTTGATGGTCCTTGTATGTAGTAAGTCTTTTTTTCCATTTTTGTAAATATTTGTAAAGTGTAGTAAAATGAAGCCCACCACCACTAGCTTGATAGAAAACTGAAATTAGGTAAAATTACCCTAAAATAAGAGCAGACACTAATTCTGCCACTCCAACTTCTGCTTACCTTCAATGACACTTGTCTAGCGATGACAGCCACTATGCAGCTGGGCTTGATTTACAGTATTTACATTTTGTGGTGCTTGAAGATCCGTTTTATTTAAGCCTGTTGGTTTAATAAATGACATAACTCTCTGCACATTTCCTGTTCTTCTTTTCTTCCAGGAATCCTAAACTACTGTATATGTTGGGCATCAGATGGTGGCACTTATGACTCACTTCCTGGAGTATCTACAGCTTCAATTTTTGACATTTGAGCAAAACAAGATCAGATGTTGTGAGGTGGAGCTTCATTACAGGTTACAAATACCTGTCGTGATTTTGAAGGGACTTTTAGGATTATGGCAGTGATAAGATTTTTTTTCTACGTAAGCCTTAACAGCAAAATATTCCTTTTCCAATTACCATATTGAAAAACTTGTATGACATGAGGCAATACAGTATCTGAAACCTGTGAAATAGGGTAAACAGAAAACAGGAAAGAATGGTTCCTTGTTTGCATATAAAAGCACTTTTCTAGCTGACCGCTTTTTGTTCACATGAAGTAAACAACAATGTATAATAAGGCAATGGTCTCAGAGGAGGCAATATTAAATTATACAAAGTTATATGTTCTAAAAACTCATTATCTCTAGATGAACTTGATAACACAACTGTTAACATGCATTGATATAATTTTTCAGATGCTTTGCAAAGCTTTTGCAAAGGTCTTTTATTTAGTGTACTAGATTATTATTATTATTAAATAATAATAATAAACAGGATTTATATAATGCCAACATATTACGCAGTGCTGTACATTAGATAGGGGTTGCAAATGACAGACAGAGACACAGGAGGAGGAGAGGACCCTGCCCTAAAGAGCTTACAATCTAGGAATGAGAAACTGCAAACCAGTGCCGCTAAAATATAGCATGCAGGAACTTTTAATAACCATTAATAATGACAGGTCCTATTAAGAACAATGGGCCTACTTGCTTACAATCATATTGAAAAATTGTATGACATGACTTGAGCGCAAAGCTTTAGGCATACCACTAGAACACTGTCTGTGGTATTCTGTATTATTTGAGCATATGATACAGGTTTTTAAATCTTAAAAAAACATTATTATCAAGAATGTATTTCTTTCCTTAGGAATTTAAATTGAAGAAAGTAGAGTTGGAATTTAAATTGAGTAGAGTTGTAAGCTTTTCCCCTCATGCAGCAACGGTGCCTTCATAAATCCTTGTGTAAAAGGAAGATCCTTTATCCTTCTACTTTTTCTTATAATAAATCATTTTGTGTAGGTTATTAAAATATGTTTGGCTGCAGACCCCAGTGTCTAGTCAGTGCACTATCAGGTACCAAATGTACTGATTGTATAGGCTGCTTGCAGTAATGTTTCCTTGAATCTTCAACTGTTCAAAACTTTAGAAAGTCTCAGCAGAACAGCCAAAGATTCCATAACAGCTTTATAATATATGTATTGCAAATACATTTTCATAAACATATATATTTTTGCTCCACCCTGGTTTGATTCAGTGTAGTGTATAGAAGAGGCCAGGAACCCTAATGGAAAAATAAGTAGGTTTACTGAATTTGAACAAACACTTCCTATAAAAAATAGGTATTTTGTAAACTATTTTGAGAAAAGACAATACACGCTGAAAGTATTTTCATAACATTTATTCAGAATATCTGGAGTTTCCAAGAACAAAGCTGAAAAAGTCTATAACAAAGAAATAAAATGCCTATCACATAGAAAGAATTATACAGCACAATGCAATCCACGAGCTAAGAAGCAGATTCCTTCTGTAAGAAACCAGTAGAATCTAGAAGAAGAAGCCTTATTCACAATATAGAAAAACCTTGCGGTGTCCGAGAAAAAATGAGAGCTTGGCCTAGTTCTAATCTGCTTCTTGTCAGTTTGTACAGGAGCCGCTTTTTACCAACACAACAAAATTATGGACCAGGACATCGACAGGAGAGTAACTTTTTAGAAAACAAGGCAGGATTATTGCTAATGAACCATGCAGAGAAGAAAAGCCAAATAAAAATAAAAAAAAGAACAAATAACAAGTCTAGTCAATTCTGGTTAGAGAGACTGAACCACTGGCTTTGATTACTTTGTTTCACAACACAAACATCATAAACTCTCAATATGCCTATCAACGGATAAATGATGTATTATATACGTCTCCTAACTCTACAGATAATGCCAGCATACTGTTTGGACTGTAACATTGCTAACACAGGGGGGAAATTCTGCCAATAATTCTAGGACTGAGGTCCAACTGATTTAACCCATTCATTGCCAGTGAGGCCTACAGGCCTCTCTTGCAGGAAAGGGGTTAATTCACAGCTGTACAGAACTGTGCCCTGAAGAATGCATGGAATGGATGAATCCTGTAAAGGAGAAGCGTGTCTCAGAATTATTTTTCTGTTATCTTAAAAAGAATTAGTCATTTTAAGTAATTCATCCTTTTAAAAGCTGGTTGCATCCCTCTTCCCGCATCTAAGTAATAAGGGCACTGGGCGGACTACAAATCCTTGGTCTTAATCAGCGTCACAAGAGGTTTGTCATCAGGGCTGTAATCTTCATATGTTACCGGAGTGGCTTCATACATCGCCGGCCGAGACTTTTTGCCAAACCTGATGAAAAAGTAACAACAACATATAAATGGACAGTGACTGGATAATACGTAATGGTATATGTACAGATTTTTTATGAGAAAGTTCATTTTAGACCTTCTCTGCTGATAATCAGCTCATCTGTGGGCTACAGCCAACTTTCTGGTAAGGAACTGGACCAAAATAACAGTGTGCAGCATTTTATTAGCTCATTGCAATGTAAAAAAAATTAATAGGCAGCCATTACTGTCCTCATTCTGAAAAATCTTCTTTTCCTGACGCTGCATACTTATTACTGGTCAGAGAATATATTTAAAGGAAAACAGCCTCGAAAATAGAATTTTCAGAACAATATCAGCATAGTCAGTCCATAAAGTCACAGTGTGCAATATAGTTTATTCACAAATGTTTTACTTATTTTCATTACAGAAAGAATAACTGCAAGGTATAGGCCAGCGGCAAGAAAGTAAGCAGAAATACCAAGGTTCCAGCTGAGTGTGATACCACAATAACAAAATCTAGATATACACAGCAAAATGTATAGATGATTCAGGACAATTTGCCTTCTTTCTTTCTTTTTATTTCTAGACAAGATCCTAGTGGTTTCCTGCTTATGTATTCTATCACATGGCATCCTGGCGAACTTCAGGGCTGCTACTGTTGTTCTTGTTTTGCAGAATTTACAATGGATCAAATGCTGATGGGAAATAACATGTTATGGTACTACAATAATAAGTGGAAGAGAAATTAATCTGATATGGAAGCTAGAAAAAAAGTAATTTGACTGATCTGTTGGGGTTCAAAGTTGGACTTGAAGGTTTATATCTGAAGTTTGATATCAACTGTTATTAGAAGGCCAAGGCACCTCATGGGCTGTAGCACCATGAGGAAATAATTAGCTTTTTTATTATAGGTATTATAAAGATATATAGTTTATTTGTTAGGCAGTGAACATGACATATTCCCTAGTGGAGAATCTTCCAGGTTTGTGCGTTTCAATGGCAGTAATTGATTCCCCACCAAGTAATGTTTCACTAAAATATACCCTTTAGTATAGTTTTATATAATTCGGCAGTGTAGGTAACACTGTATTTTTCAAGTTTCATCAACTATATTACAACCTTACATAAAAAAACAGTAATTACAGCCACAATACTTACCGTGCATGTCGGATTGATGCAATGGCACTGCTAAACTCACTATCAATGCTCCGACAGTTGTAGAATTCTTCATAGGCAGGTCGGGAGGATCCCTGGTACTCAATTCGACTAATTCTGCAGATGCCCACAATTAGGATAATGAGCATGAGCACAAAAGCCACGCACAGAGCTCCTATGATTATGTAGAGGGAGTGGCGGGGCATGTTTGTCAGACTTTCTGCCATGTGTCCAGCTTTCCACTGCAGATCTGTGCCCGGAAATAATGAAAGACATCATTCAGAATACATGCATCTGTGATGAATAAGCCCACTAAGGACTTTCAAAGCTAGACTTCAGACAATGCCAGAGAAATATACGCAGATCAAGTATATTGTATATATGGGAGTTGTTTTATCAGCCAAAGGATTTGCATTTCTGTCTATCAAGTCCTGAGCTTTACACAACTTTGCCCCATGGCATAGCCCTTTATGACAGGACAAAATACCTGATTATCATTATTATTAATATTTTTGCTGCAGTTGATAACACAGGTTTGTTGCTGAACATTGAGAGGACTCCGCTCCTATCAGCATGTTCCTTGTAAGCACAACTGACTGGTTTCTAATCCTGTTCCTCCCTCAACCAGTATATGTTCTCCCATATAGGGACAGCAGTAGGTAGTTAATAAATTTACTTTAACATCAAATTTGTAACATCAAATTCAGGTAATTCCATTCCATTGCATTAAGCAAATATAAAGAAATAAATGTTTCTCTGTATCTCAGTGATACACAACACATTTAAACCTATGTATTTAAAACACTATAAATACCGTATATAAAATTTTGTACTTCACAAATACTTACGGATCTCACAGGTGGCTCCAACCCAGCCATGTGGACAGTGACAAATGTATCCGTTGGGTTGGTCCACACAAGTACCACCATGATGGCATGGATTACTGTTACACTCATTTATATCAACCTCACATTCCTCTCCTACAAAAAAAAAACAAGCCATTGTATATTAAACCCATTCCTAGTTCAGACATCTGTATATTGTATACAAAATATACTATACTATAATATAATGTATATAATCTAATAAATATAATATGATAATATTAGAAAAATTTCTGATGCATGTCTCATAACTATTTTGTATGCATGCAGTAAAAATTAAGTAAACCATAGAGCAGCCCTGTAAAACATGTGTTTTTAATATTATGTACTATTAAAACACTATTTCTGGACTTAGGTAACTGTATATTATAGGGGGCCAGGATTCCTTCTCATCTGCTCTGTATGATGGATCCTTCACATCATTCTTTATTTGACAAAAGTAAACAAAATCTGTATTTTTGGTCCTGTGCAATCATCACAAGTAAAATGTACACTTGTATATGGCCAAGGGGATGTGGACATCTAACCATAAGGTGAGCTTGTTGGACATCTAACATTCAAAACCATAGGCATTGATATTGTGGAGTGGAGGTTTATCTCTTTATTTGGTGCTTTTACCCTTCTGAGAAGGCTTTTGGCAAACATTTGTAGCATATCTGTGTGTATATTCATATTTGGATATGAAGACATGGCTCACAGCTGGCACTCCAATTATCCCAAACATGTTGAAAAGGTTTAAGGTGAGATTGTTTTCCACATATGACTACTCCATACTTGTGCACAGAAGCACACACACATTCTAAAATAAAAAACAAGCTTTGACCAAAGTGTTGCTATCAGAAAAGGGCACTTTTGTAAAATGTCTTTATATAATGTAGCATGAAAAGTAGCCTTTCCTGGAAACACCTAAACTCAATTATTTCACATATGTTTGACCACACAGTCTATGTGTAATGCTTGGTTGTTCACAAACATTTAGTCATATAGAGTAAGTCTAACTACTATTTAAAAATAATACAGCAATAGTGTGGACGCCTTTTTAGTAATTCATTTCCGGAAATCAACAAATATATAAATAAGCAAGGTTAGTTTTTTACCTGGGCAATCCCCAGCTTACTCACCCATAAACCCAGAAGCACAAGCACAAGTGGCGTTTAGTCCTTCACTGTCACAAGTCCCTCCATTCTGACAGGTCACATTTAAACAAGGGTCTTTATATAGCTCACAATGACGCCCTAGATAAAAAGGAAACTGCAACCTTTAGAAGGAAATTCACTTTACAGCAATACATTATATAATGAAACCAAGCTTACATGTTTTTTCCAGATGTTGTCGGACTCTCAGAATCATGGAGTAAGCACCCAAAATGCAGGATTATTCTTATCAACTATTGTTGTGTATGTAACTACTGCATGGTATGGTACAGCTGGAACACACTTGTTGAAAAGTCTAATCTTTTACTAGGCATAGATAAACTTGTCAATTTAAATAGGTAAGAGGAAAGGGGACCACTGAAAACATACCATGCTGGGACTGGAACCCTATAATCTAGAGATAACCTTACAAATCACTCATCTATATAAGTGCATCGAATCCACGATTTGTCATGCCTGTCAGCACATCACGGACCTAAATCCTCTGGCCATTGTCGCTGGATGCTAGATTACTGACTGCTGACTAGGTTAGAGGGAATCCACTGTTTCCTTTAGAGTTAAAACATGCCTGAGTTCAAAAAGAAATGGTTTTGCAATCCTATACAGGTAGTCCCTGGATTAAGGATATCCGACATACGGACAACTCCTAGATACAGACGGGGCTTCCCCGCTCCCTCGTGTGCATGACAGAGGCTTGGAGGGGGGATGGGGGTGGTTTACATGACTTACAGAGGAAATCTTTTGCTAAACACAGCTGATGTTGTGGGTGATCTTAAAAGCTGAGCTGATCTGTAAGCATCTTGTATTTTTTTAATGACCAAGACAAACTCTGCAGTTGTTTCTTTTTGCATATCAAAGCACAGCCTGTTCCAGAAGTTAATGAATGTCTAGGATCCATAAAGAATTTTATACAGTACCTGACACCACGCTGCCTAATATTATGTTGAGACAAACACCTGTCCTAATTGCATTCATTAAACTAATGTACCTCTTCCGACTTACAGACAAAATCAATTTAAGAACAAACCTGCAGTCCCCATCTCGTATGTAACCTGGGGACTACCTGCATGGGACATAAAGGAATGTTAACTGTGCTTAACTAGTAGATTATAAAATCAATCTTTTGTCTTCAATTTCTTTGGGCAATACATTTCCTGTGCCTACAGTTTTATAATTTTATATCGCCTATGTGAGCTCTAATGGACTTCTGTCTCTGCCTGCTGGTTCCTTGGGATTTGGTTCCTTGCTGAAGTGGAACCTGTATCTTAGGACCTGCAGTGTAAGGATCGTCCAGCGTCTGCCTAATTTGTTCTGTTTATCTGTGCTTCCTAAGCCAATCAACAGACCCCCAGTATCACTGATATGAGAAAGCAAAGCCCTGTTCCCTTACAACGATGATTGTCACCGTGCAGAAGAAGAGCAAGACAAAGGACAGAAAACAACAAATAACCATAACAACTCTCTGGCACTAAACGATTCTTTAAAAACATCAATTGTAATGTCAGGAAATCCATCCGTAGTCCCCCTGGTAAGCAGATGGTAAATGGGATTCATGTTTTGTGATACAGCCTGAAAATGGAAGACATTTTGTTGAAAGGAATTGTATGCAGACACAGCTATACAGGTGGTATCAACCATAAATGTAGAGGTCTGTTCAATATGTACATTTAATTTTTTCAAACCATTATATATCGATATGTTTTGCCATTTTTGAAGATCAAATTGAATTCTGCTGAAAGAAAAGGGAGTACTTTAAAGTTTAGGGAAGAAATTTCCTTGTTCTTTTGTAGAAAATGATGTAGAATAGAATAAATAAAATTATAAAGTCTGATCCAATAGGGATGTGCAAAAGGATGAGACTTTCACACAAGAAGTATAATGTGGGGTTGTTCGCAACCTTGGAAACATAAAGGTGAATGTTGACATAAATTCTGCTATGCACACTGGAGTAGGGAACAATTAGAATCCAATTAATATTTCCAAGGCGTATATATTTATTGACCATTCTAATATTTAAATTCGGTAAATATTCACATAAATTTGTTTTAGACTTTTTTCCTGACTGTCAGGATTACTTTTGCCCTGAAAGTAGTTTAAATATATATAAGTATAAATATAATTATATTCTCTGTGTTAAATTGGGGAAAAAAATATATATATTTTGTCATTATTTATGTAGGTTTACGTGAATTCCTACAATTTACTTCTTTGGGAAGCACTAAATAAACTAAATCTAATATTTTTTCTATAGAATTCAGTGCCATTTTTGCACCACAATCTGATCACAGCGAAGTCATGCTGGGAAATATAGCTAAACGGCAGCTGGAGAGGAGACACAAATGTGTGCATTTAGAAGTACACTACAGGCAAATAAGCATGATGAAGACCTCTGTAGCTGAATCCATACTACCGAATCACTGTTGTTGACACACTTTAAGAAACACTAAAATAGTTTGTAAACCTAGATTTCAATTTCTATGATAAATAAATTCAGTGAGCTGAAGTGTGCCAGCATAATATCTCTTCCATCCTTCTTATGGTAATGTGCTTCATTTCTTTAAAGCCTCAATATGTCTCCTGGCTCCCAGCCTGTTTTCTTTGTCTCCATCATATCTTTGCATTAATCTACATAATGAAACGACTACAAATAAACATCAAACAGATATATCAAAGCCTTAGTCTCTGTTCAGCGAACCTCTCACATTGCGCATCTAGCGGCAGACGCCGCCTCATGAAAATGCGTGCGTGGCAGCTAAATAAATGTGCAGGTCCTCAGACCATTAGCCTTATTGATATGTTTACTGGCACCTTATGCTATAGCTCAAACACAACCTGAAACTGTAATCATTATGGTATTCTCATCTTAACTATTTACATATATACCATTTTTTTATTTTTATCATATGCTTATTTTTTTATAAAACATTTGTTATTGAAATTAAAATGTTAAGCAAATTAGGAATGTCATTAAAATTTCACAATTCACTCTATTTATTCAAAATGGAGAAAAGGGGGTGGGGGGTTCAGAAGTTAGGTGCTGAAAATCTTATTTGTAAGACCATTGTGAGCCCATTCCTGATTATGAGCAGTGGACTATTCTTGCACTTCTACATTTGGGCAAGCACAGCAAGTATTTCTCAATATAGTGTAATATATATTGTACAGGAGGACCCTATAGATTGTTGTCCTTCAAAAACAGGTTATTGACTGCGGAAGGTGTTCGAGAAGTTTTGTTTGGCAACCAACAGTTGCTGTTTGGTCAGTTTCCTAACTGGGCCTGGACTCTGGGTAGGAGAGAAGGATCTGGATGGCCCTATTTATCCTACTGCAGAACTGGCCAGATTTTTAGAATGGCCTGACAAACCCAGAGTAGTAAGGAGCAGGCTCTGGCTAAGTCTAGGAATAAGGAATGAGGCTGAAAGCAACAGAACGAGGCAGCTTCTTGTTTGTTGTGATGTGAGGAAACACTCTGATACTTCCATCCCTTGCTACCTGTGAGAACCAGGTGCCTTCCTGGTTAGTCATTTAGGTAGTAGGACTGTTGAATTGCTGCCCTATAAGACTTATTGCTGAAGTGAGCAGTTTTAAAATATCAGTGAGCCAAAATAAATTAACTTAACCGAAGTTCTAGAGTTTAATGTGTTATGCTAATCTTCCTAACCTCACTAATATATACCTTAAGAACACAAAAAAAGGAAGATTTACTAGATTATAGGGTGAATATATAAATATTTATTGTGCCTAAGCAGTACCTCTGAAAAATATATCTATTGCCTAGAATTTCTCCTGGAAAAATAGCAGTATACTGAAATAAATGTGCTTAGATGCTCCTGTGCCTACAGCCGCATTATAACTTCTGTGTGAGATCCAAGTTTTATTGACACTTACTGCTGGATGCACAATTATTAAGCTGGGCATCAGAATTATCATAAACATGTCCTGTTACTTCAGCAGAAATAACGACATATATGACATGGTCCCACTCATCAAAATCTTGATTAGCTGACATGACTATCATCTTTATGATTGAACTGATGATTATTACTGTTTACTGGTATTTTTCATACTACCAGACTTACAAAATGGCAATTAAAATGACTGCCGATTTACAGATTTGTTCACCGCCTTGATATTGACGAATTGGATTGGACTGAAGTATCACAAAAAGAGATTGATTTATATATGTTTTATTGTGTACATAAGATGAAGATTTCCCTTTTCTAAATGGCAATGAACAGGTATTTTCCTTTTTTTTTATGCTGAGAGCAAGCACTAGCTTTAGACTTATTAAACTCTCGAGGGACACATTAACAGTCAAATCTGCTCTCAGCACCATCATTGCTGTACAAATAATGGGCAAGATCATTCTATTACGAAAGAGTTTTCTGACCTCCATCTTTTTCCCAAATTCTTTTTAGAAGCAATCACTTAGCAATGTGTTCACTGAAAATCATCTTCAGCCACTGCTAACAACTGCAGCAAGGCTCGCCATTGATAAAGTATAAGAAGAATCCAGCGGCGGTCAATGCGGTGCTAATAAGACTGTCAGCTTATATGTGCGATCGATCTCCATGTGAGACACTGCCCTCTAGCAGTGAAGTAATGCATTCAAAATGCCTCTAATGAGTAGGAATTCTATTCTACTGTGCAGTGACAAGGTATAGAGCCAGTCACCAGTCAGAGGCTCCATCTATCAGAAAGAAAGACTGAAGTCTGCCTATACTCCTTCAGGCAATTGCTCACAGATTACTAATGGGTCCCTCTATCATGAAATCTGCTCGGTTATCTCCGTTATCATTATTTGATGTGACTGCTATATCTGCATTTTGAGTGGAGCATTTAAAGTTTAATACCAGAAAAAAGTCATCACAAAAATCAATGTAATGCTTTCATCAAGGAGTGCTTATCATTAATTCATATTGTATCTACTGAAATGTAAACCTCAGTGTGTGCAACTTACTTAACAACTTACTTAACCTAGTACATTACATCATGTCTCTAAAACTAGAAGAATGAAGTATGAATTTACTCCCTATTGCTATGAATTAAAGCTTAACTACATTAAACTAGGTTTTGATGCAATATCCAGCCTCAGTCCAAAGATTTATAATGTTGTTCATTTATTTTTGCCACTAGATTCCCTAGATCACCAGCATTTTTCATCCTATTTCCTTAGCCCAGGTCATGCTATACCCACCCAAGCCTGTGAACAGTGACAGTGTAGACAGTGAAAGAAAAAAACAGCTTGAATAAAAACTAAACACAAATAACTAGAGAGTTGTAATAATCTGTGTCCTTTATATTTGTATAGAGTTTAACTTTAAGATACTAATAGACATTGACATCATGACATCATTACTAAAAGTTAAGCCATGCAAATACTTGCTTTGTCTATGTGTTATCCAAATCCCAGATTACACTACATAGTAAATCCAGGTAAATCTAAGGGACATCAGAAAATTAGGTTGTATATTTGCTTCTGGAAATGTTTGTGTTTTTTTTTAGAATCAAACAGCAGTGCTGGGACAAGGTTACTTACCACCCAAGGTGACAGGGCCAAAGTGAGCCCCATCATGACCTACATTAGGAGAATTGGTTTATTTTTGGCTCTTTTTGTGACCACTTCTGCTACAGTGTCCAAGAAGGCCACCCATTTTATTACCTTGTGCCCAAGGCCTGGTAATAAGCTATGCCAGTACATCACAAATTGTTCTCTATGGTAGTTTCAGATCCTAATATTAGTAAATCTTGTAGGAGAATATTCCTAACATTTAAGAGTTTTATTTCATTTTACAGTTTGAAATTGAGATGCCAAAATGCCTACCATCATCTTTACTAGCTAGAAAAGCCTCATGTGTACCCCTTTCTGACTTTGATTCAATACTTTCATTCATTCTTAATAAGGTGTGAATATCTCTGACTCTGTGACTTTATTTACCCAATATTTGCGGTGTACTCATTGGGCAGTAAAATAGAAGTTGCAAATGCTTATTCATGAAGTTAAGAGGAGGCCTTCCCACATAATAAAAGAAACAGAAGACATTATTGGCATCTAGACTTCTTTAACTTCTAAAGCTGAAACCAAGAGAAAGGTTTACCAGGTACATATGTGGGGCTGCCTTTACTGATTAGGTGTGGAGTCATACTTTACCTTCATATTCAGGTGGACATACACACTGGTATTCATTAACCAGATCTTTACAAGTTGCTCCATTCTGGCACGGGGCTGACAAGCACTCATTGTATTCTTCCTCACAGTATAGCCCATGGTATCCTGTGGTAAACAGTAAAATTAAAATTTAGATTTCGTATTATACATAATTATATATTTATATATTGGGACAAAGTATTCTACAGAAACGTTTTTTTCTTATCTAATACCACAAGAGAAATAAGATTGTATAATTGGTGCACAGAATATATTTAATTTCTCTTGAAAATTATAGTGACAAACAGATACATTTTCTAATGGAAAATAATTTAAAAAGTATGTCTAAATAGAAAATGTAGAAAAAGCTATTGCTAAGCCAACTAACGGGGCAGCATCAGGGGTGACAGCTGATGGTTTGTCAGCAGATCTGACCTCATTGACTAGAGCTGATTACTAAAAAAAAATACGATTCACAGGAAAGTAAACCTCTACTCACATCTAATCATGTGCAGATAAATTAAAAACTTTATCTTTTGCACCTGATTGTAGTAAATACAACTTTCCTGAGCTAAATAAAAATTATTGAGATTTACTGTTGTAGGTGCTACATGTGTTACTTGTGCCTGGGCAGTAATGCTAAAAAATGTCCTCTGCCTTCCCTTCCTGACCACAGCTTCCACAGTTCATTTCCTCTTTTAATGAAAATTGTTTAGTATAATTTTTTATTTTATAGAGAAGTGGATTAACCTTTTATATTTTCAATTCCTGTTTTTTGGTGAGGGGTCAATATTTGAAAATAATTTACAAGCCAAGAAAAGATTTTCATGCATAAAATGTTGCTACATTACATATTTTAAAACTGAAAATCAGATCTTATTTAGGGTCCAGTGTAAAAGAAACACCTAACTTTATGTATAGAACTAGAAAAAGGATTATTGGACACAACCGCATTTCAAATGGTTCCAATTTCAACAATTGGTGGCCCTAGTGTTATATTTAAAAGTCAGATTGTTTGATAAGTATATGGTAAAGACAACTATTTGTCTAGTAATCAATCCCCTTATAAATGTACTTAGCTATAGTAGTATAACAAATAGATATATTTAATATCTGTAAGTTAACGGAATGCTTTAAAAACCAGTACTAAAACAGTAAAAGCTGCCATTGTTACACTCTTGTTTTTAAAATACTAATAGGCAAGAACAGGTATGCAGATCAGAAATGACTTCACTTACAGTGTGCCTATTGCAGGTTAGTACTAAAATTTGAGACAAACAGGAAGCTAAGAGGTAGCTAGGTCTCCAATGGCAGGCTACAGTTTTTTCGTGTTACCTTCTTTTTAGGGACATGTAATCATTCTGCTTTTGTAAAGTACTAATTGTATGTGAACAGTGTACAATATGAAGCTATCTGCTGTGGCCACTAGGTGGTACAAGTCTTATAAATTCTCTTGCTTTCATACTGCATCTCTTACAGGAGACAGAACTGTAAGCAGCATCTTTGACACAAAGGACAGACTGGGTATTGTATCCTTTTTTGTCTGAAAATGGCAGCTTTCACAATTCAGATAAGTTGCACTTTTGTGACTGATAAAGTAAAAGCACAGCTATGCGGCCACTGAATGTTAATATTGGGGTTCGCCCCCAATGCAACCGAGACTTTCTACTAATCCACCCTGTTTAACATTCTTCTCATGAACAAATCTGCAAACCAGCACAAAGACTGTGACCAAGCGTGGGTGCAAACCGAGCAACCTTTATACCAAAAGGCTGTATGAGAAAGCCACAAAAAACAATCACCAGCAACAGCAAGGTTAAATGACAACTGCACTGTAGGGAAATGCTGAATACTGACAAGGACAACTCATTCTTGGTGGAGACACTTCTCAAAGGGTACACTGCAGAATAAAGGTACAATGTCATATTTGAGCAGGATCTTAGAGCCAGTATTATATGATTACATGTGACATCATCACCTTAGACTACACAGCGTCTTCTCCTAAATTCCTGCTCCTGTAATATCGTGATAGATTCTTCGGTTGTCATTTTTCACTCTTCGTAATTATTATTCAGATACCATTATTTTGGGCCTAATTTATTAAAGCTCTACAAGACGGGAGAGGGTACACTTTCATCAGAGGAGTGATCCAGCAAACCTGGAATGGATTTATTTGTTATTTGCTAACAAATGTTTTCAATGCTGGGCCAGATCCATTCCAGGTTTGCTGGATCACCCAGCTTCACTAATGAAAATGTATCCTCTCCAGCCTTGGAGAGCTTTAATAAATCAGGCCTAACAATTTAATTCTGGAAGCTGCTGCAGTGGTTAAGCACTGCTACTTGTTTTTATCCAAAATGTTTCTATCACTTACCTCTATTTAATGAAAATCATAATAGGCTAACTAGCTACATACCAAACTGGCTCTACTTGATTTGTACTTATTGGAGAATTGGTAGTTTTTACTACATAATAACTGCCTAAACCAAACTCAGAAATTTTTTAACATAAATAACTCAAACTCAGTTGTCTCTTTCTAAACCCAGATTACCAAAACCAGGGCGAAGAGGGTGATTTACTAAAGGAATAGAAGGGACTGTTCCCTTAAAAAAATTATTAAACCACTAGCAGTAGAATTTTCACTTAAGTTAATGAACGTGGTAAAAATTTGTTTCCTAAGAACTGTCAATTACTTAAAAGTAAAAAACATGATTTTTGCTTGTTCGTGATTAAAGGGTTGAAGTCAGGAAACCTTCCTCTAATTTAATATAGGATAAGTAAGAACTTCCTTGCAAGATAATAACTGACTTTGCTAAGTTAACAGCCTGTATTCCTTTAGAAGTTCAACCCCAGTAATGATCTAAATGGGAATCTGAGTTTAGGATTCCCCTACATAGCAAGGGTTGGATGTAGATCTGGAATATTATTACTCAGAACTCTGAAAATGTAAAAGCAGGAGAACCCATTTAAAGATTGTTGCTTCATTTGGTCCCAGCCCAAGATGTAAAATGGGTCTAAGTATAGAAAACCATCCTTGCAATTTAGGAATTTAGGAAGTTGAAGAGAAGGTGACCTGGTATATTCTGATCATGGAACTATCACTTTTATCTATGACACAATCAAAAGATAGTTGAATTTAACACTAACTTTGCTTTGATACCTTCTTCCTAAAGATTATTATTATTACACAATGTTTATGTAGCGCCATCATATTAGGCAGCGCTGTACATTGTCATGTCACTAGCTGTCCCTCAAAGGGACTCACAATCTAATTGACCTCACTCAGTCATATGTCAAAGATGTTGTCAAGGGTACAAAAGAAAAAAAAAAAGAAAAGGCCCCATGGGATTATCACACCTCACCCTATTTCTTTCCTAATAACTTTATTCTAATTTAATTTTCAGTATATAAGCAGAAAATTGGACCAGTTTGCTAGTGGTTTTTTGTAGTCTTCCTTAAGCTGCTTTCAGGAAGCTGAAAAGGGCTGCTGTTGTGTTCAAATAAGTGTGGAACAGTTTATCACAAAAACTGGTTACTGACATTTTTGTAGGTAAGTTAACATCCATTTACACAGTTCTTTTACCCATATACAGAGTTCACATTTTTGTGTGAGGTGATTGTGGACAATCCCATGATTGCGTAAACTAACACGTGGAATGTAACATTTACTAAGGGACAAAGGTTTGACTCCCCCTGTAAGGCACTAAGGGGCCGCCACATTTTATCCCGTTTTCTCTGCTTCAATTGTCCCCCATTTTTTCCAGCATTCTCCCGCATGCCAATATACTTTTTTTCACTCCCTCCTCCACTTTTTTAAATTCCTAAATCACAAATCAGCTGCATTCATTTATGTTGGAATAAAGTGAATGTACAAATTTAGGATTTAAAGCAAAACGCAATATTTCACCTACTACAATACCTTTTTTTACTGGAAATTGAATTTTTTGAGATATTGAGACACAAAAAAACAAATAGACGCTACACTAAATTGTCCATAATGAAAAAGAAACAGTATACTAGCAGACAGCTATCGCAATATAAATGATCAAATGAAAGAAAATTACTGTTTGTAGTGTCCCCATGGCTATCACAGATAGATTAAAAGAAATAAGGGGACTTGTAGAGGAAAAGTATTCAATCGGGACAAAATAGCTTTGCTCCCCCGATGATATAAACAAAAGATTGGGAGCAGACACACCAAGGCTCAACAATAATTTTTAATTATGATAGGCACAGAAAACAAATTATTCTGGATGACTGGTTTAGAAGATCATACAGAAGATAAGTCTTTTAAGCTTCAGATCTGAGAAATCAGTTAATATGAACAGCTTTGTCAAAAGTTATTGTAAAAATTCTGCTTAGAGCAGAGTTCTTTTTTAAAGATGATGTTGCCTGACATACAACCCACATCAGGATAGGCATATCAATTTTTATGATGATAGCGAGCTTTAATAATAAACAACTAAAAATGAAGTGTACAGGGGTAGAGAAAGATTAATGGTGGAAATAACTACATATTTATGAGGTGCAAGGGAAAAGGTTGCACAAAGTAGGAAGATAAATACAACAACAGAAAAAAAGACATTTATCATACATTTATGAATATTACAAATAATGACATGGTTATAAAAAATATATAGGGCAGCGACAACTATCTTGATGTAGGAAAGTTTGATCATTTCAATGCCATTTTCACTAATTATTATCTCTTACCTTTAGATGTCAATTACAAATAACGCATAAAAAAATGAATAAAGGATCATTTCATGCTACTCATAATGATAATTACAAGCAATATTAATACAGCCAAATTCCATTTATAAAGCTTATTCTTTGTTTTGCATATAGTAAAAGTTAAAAAAAAAGTTAAAACCCCACAGCAAAACAGTCGCACCAATATTGTACAGGCTAGGTATATCAAAGTTGCACTATTAAATTATATATATGAAAACCTATTTTATTCATATAAAAACATTTAATAAATAAAATACATTTTCATGATCATGATTCAGTAGTGTAGTATTTGTGTTCAGTAGTGTGTATTTGTTTTTCAGATTGTACAGTGGGTACATGAAGGGTATAACTTTAAGGACACTTGGCGATCAGTTTAAGGAATGTTACAGGTAATTGCAGGCAAACTTCTGCACTGCTGTTACCACAGACACTATTCTAGGAAAGGTCAAGTTCACTTTACTATAACACTAGAAACTTTTTAGATGGGGAAAAGCAAAAAAGAACATTTCTCTTTTAATGATGTTGATTTATTCCCTTAATAAATAAATGTAAAATATAACACTAATAAAGACTAATAAAAGTGGCACCCAACTGAAAACAGCAAAAAATGTACTAAAGACTAAAAATCCTTATACAACAGTACATTGAGTGACGATTCTCTTCAATTATACCATCATATAAAAAGCAAACACGTTTACTTGGTTCATCTGCATGTTTGGTTGTTTAAAGTAAATAGGGCTACACCAAAATCCTTTACAGGCTTCCTGACATTTACCCAGGTTATTGTTTTCTCCATTATTCTATGTGTTGATGTCTTCTTTTTTAAAGCAGAGTTGCTGTAATTTCTGTGGAGAATCATTTCCAAGGGGCTGATGTACGTAGTAATATTCTGTTTAGCTCTGTGTGATGAAAAAAAGCACACTGAAGGGTTTTTGGCTATTTAGTGTTAGGCTTAGATAATATTTACAATAAAGTGTAACAAAAGTTATGGTGCAAATAGTTACGATAGGTATAAACATAACTAAAAGGTGATTCCAACCTCATGGAGGACAACTGAGGATTTTTTGGAATCATATTGTTAGGAGGCGCTCTCTGGGCATAAGTACACAGCCATTACCTTACCACATGAGGGCGCAGGCAGCCTATTCCCTCCGGCAGCTGCGCTCACGTTAGCAAGGTTGCAGGATCAGGAATATTGCCCTTCACCAGCCCTCCATCAAGCATGAGATGAAATTAATTGGGCCATACCCTGTTGCTGAGAGAATAAATAAAGTAACCTATAGGGTAACCCTGCCTCGCTCAGTTAGTAGACTCCTTCCATGTCTCCTTATTAAAATCGGCAGCTAATGTGGCACCTTCCTTGGAGCCTCCCCCTCCTGTGGATGTAGAAGTATAAGCTTGAAAAAATTTTAAATTCTCGTTGGGTACAGAATTCTCTCTGATTGGAAAGGTTATGGTCCAGAGGAGAGGAGCTAGGTTCCAGCACATCAAGTTGATGCGGAAGAGTTAAGCTGCGTACACACTTCCAATTTTTATCGTCGGAAATGAACGACGAACGAACGACGAACGACCGATTGGCCAAAAATCATTCGTAAAAAAAGTAACCAACGACGCCGACGAACGAGGATAGTCGTTGGAAATGAACGACCGGTCCGGCGGATCGGATTGGACGACGATCGTTGACCATCTATCGTGTGTACGGTCGTTCAGTGATCGTCCATGGTCCGAGCATGCGCGGTGAATGAACGTTTGCTCACTTCCTGTGGTGCACGTCACTTCCTGTATCGTTCAAACGGTCGCATCTATCGTGTGTACAATATCTTTGAACGATCGTGTCGTTATCTGTATGTACAAGATCGGTGCCATACGATCGTTGGCAGATATCGTGCAGGATCGTTCGTCGTTCGTTTACCAACGATAAAAATTGGAAATGTGTACGCAGCTTTAGTTAAAAGGTTTCACAACGATAACCCTGAAAAACCGCCGGTTGAGGGTTCGGAGGCCCCTTCTCGAGAGGGGGTAATGTCAGGAGGCGCATAAGTACCCAGGCCATACTTCACTGCAGGAGGGCGCACGCACCCTATGCCCTCTGGAGGCTGCGCTCACGGTAGCACTGGAATTGCAGGATCAGTACCCTGTAGGATCAGGTTTCCCTCAGCATCCTCTGCACTTAGGCTGCACAGCTGAGTGAGCTGTGTGCAGCTGATTGCTGAGTAGTTCCTGTTTAATCCAAGGCTGTCATTGTATGATGGGGCTTTATAGCCTCTCTGCTCCCAGTCAGATGTGCCTGTTATAGCGTCTGCTGGGCTGACCTGTGTTGGAGTGTTTTTGTGAGTTTTCCTGTTACTGAGCTATGCTTGTTTGTTGATTACCAATTTGAACTCTGCCTGGACCGACCTCTGCTTGTAAGCTTGACTCTGATTTTGCCTCACCCCTTGTACTGTGCTGGATGGACTGATTTCCTATGTTTTTGACCAAAGCAAGTTTTTTGGATTCCTGTCTTCTTACTCTACATTCGTGGCTCAGTACTCATTGCATTTAATGGGCGCCGGGTCGGCTGCCGGCCTATCTTCAGACACCATCCTTTGCGCATCGAGTCCTGGGGGCAACCGAGTGCTAGTAGACACAACCAGTCCCCCGAGGCTGAGCAGGGGCTGCGTTAGGTGAAGACTGCGGCTTTTAGATTGGGGGATTGGTGTCTGGGGAATACCGACATAGATCCGGGCCTTACACATATACTATATATAGCACTCCTATTTTTAAAGCGATATTATCTCATGTAGAAGATGGTTACATGAAACAAGCAAGCAACAAGCAAATACCATCCTTAAGACTCTTTAACCCAACACGTTTTGCCTTATTGCCTTCCTCAGGGGAATTTTAGATGAATAAACTAATAGTTCAAATGTCACATAATTAGATATAAATAGTATAAGTTAAACATGGACAAAAAAAATTTTTAAATTTATATAGATCAATATATATGTCAATGTATATATGTAAATAGGTTGATGCAAAGTAAACAAAGGTAAGAAGAAAAGGAAGAAGAGAGAACTGATTTTCTGCTTTTCTTCATATACTTAAATTTCTAAGGGTTGGATATCATGCTTTAACCTAAATTTGGAGAAAATAACCACAATCTCCTCCCTTCCATATTAATAGCTCTGTGTGATGTATGAGAGATTTATAAATATATAAAGAGAGGGCTCAATAAATGACTGCTGTGACTTTTTATAGGGACTCAGTAAATCAGCTATTTTGCTATAACCTTTCATTATAGGGCTATACTCTAAATGTAATGGTCTTTCTTTTAATACAGGGGACTCCTTCAATCATGATTTCATTGCTTTATAAAAGCTTCTTCTTGTTTTGGGTTTTGCCCAGCTCATATAGCACTTATATGAATTCTCTATATTCTAGTAACCTATAGCAAAATTGTACTTCCTATAAATAAAGAACTTAGGATCATGTCATGAATAAAATAAAAATCTGTCCCTTTCAGATTCCAACTGAAAAAAAAAGGTCATTCAAGGTCGTATCGCCTTCCGGTGAAACCAAAAGACTATGGACTTATTCTGTTTGACGGTAAAATCAGACAGAAATCTTAATGCATCTGGCTTCCTGCTGGGCTGATCAAAACAGAAGACCGGGCTTTGAGATCTTTGAAAAGTCCTTGATTTCACTGGCAAACTTTTCAGGTTGTCAGTTTAAGCTTCCTTTCATGACATACAACTTGAAGGTACAGCAGAAAATATCTTTAGACCCACAAATTGTCCTTGGATTGCTATAGCCATAAAAATGTAAATGGGAAACTGAGTAGGAGTCAATGACCCCTCAGCTTTTTGAGATGAGAATCATCAGAATTCCGATGCTACAGCAACATCCATGCTTTAGTTTAGTATTTCAGAGAGAAGACAAATGGTCCATCAACACGTCATACATTAGTTGTATAACTTAAATATTTACAAACATACAATTAGTTACATTACTTTTAGAAAAGCACACAGCTGTTTCCAGGCACATAGCAAACTAATGAGATTTGCACCAAGGAGGGGCAAACTGAAGGAGTGGTTGCACTTGCATTTGTTGTGGCAGTGCTGTTCTTTTACCGCAACAGGACGCCTGACCAGAAGCAACATGTCAGTTCAAGGAACCGTGTTACAACCTCACTGCAACCTCAATGCAAAAGTGTGCAAATGCATGCAACTGTACTCCCACAGTAACTGGAAAAACAGCTGAGCATGTAGTACAACACTCCTGTCTGAAAAACACTGCCTAAAAAAACAAAAAACCTACAAAAAATGTTTTTGAGATGAGAATAAAATGGCACTAGGTGTGCACTTTTGAGTAATGATTAGAAATCTGTTGCAGTTGCACTGCAGTTGTTTGAAAGTAAAATATATATTCAAGAGTGACCATTTTTTATTTACTCCACATTAGGCATATATCATTTGAGGATTGCAAGTGAGTAGAACACTTTCATGCTCAGTAATAGTAATGCCACCTACATGCCTTTAGGCTTCTTAAGGAAAACAAAAAAACAAAAGCTAATCAGAAAAGGCTTTTTCAAAAGTTACAACACCCAGAGAGGGATTGGGCACATTGGTAGGGTGCAGCCTAACTTCCCTATGTGTTCTGGTTCTTCTTATTGTCTACTTCCTATTTTTATTTGTAAACTACTAAGCAAATACACAGCTGATATATATACATTCATGATCCATGTTCTACATTCTTAAGTACTTTTTAATTCTTAGGTACTAATTTTGTTCTGAGGCCTAGATACTAATCAATGCCACATTTTTTTCTTAACTTGGCGAAGTCACAGGTCATCTTTTCCCACTTCCTCTCCAAGAGGTGAGTGGATACTAAATGTAATAGAGATGTGCCACCATTCTCTGCAGCATTATACTGCAAGCAATTCATAGAAAGCAGAGTGCTAATGCCCTGGGCTCACAGAAAGTGGATTGAAAAATGCTGGGTTGATGAGCAAGATGCAGATTTTAACACTACACATTGCTGAGAGTGTTTTTATCCTTTCTTCAGTTTTAGTGTGCAAAGGATTATAATGTGTAGTTTCTCCTGGCAATGTAAGGCTCTTCCTTGGTGCATTTTACTCTTGCACATGGCTTAAGCAAAGGATGACCGAATCAGTAACCAGGTAAGCCTACAGGAGGCAGCCTGAGAAGGGGTGTACAAAGCAGCCAGAGCTTTGTTTTTACCGCTATTTCTGGACAATTGGGGGACAATTGGAATTAGACTTTAAACAACCCCCGTAGTGCCAGAAACATGTTAGAAAATTGCCATTATGCAATGCTATAGAAATATCCCAGCACCATCACCTCCAACCTTCTCCTATGTGGATAACTGTGAAAAGATAATTTAAATATATTATTCAAGCCTTTATACTAGCAATGGATACATAGACAGTAAATAAGTGTTTTGGGTTTTTTTTGCCTGGAGTTTTATTTGTATTTTCCTGTAATAATAATATAGTCATTTTCAGGTGCATATCAATGCATATTATTGTTTTAATACTTAGCTTGTGTATGCATTAGTCCTTCAGTGGGTACTGGCAGTAAACTACCTACTTGCAGCACTTCACCTTTCACCTGAGCATTTTTTTTGAAACGCTCATCTTTGTTTCATCTATGTTCAAAGTGATTCCTGCTTCTCTGCGGGGGCTCATGTTTACTAGAGGGCTCTGGTTAGTTGCTTTTGAGACCAGCCTGACAGGTAGCTTTAATAAACGTGCAATTCAGTAGGCGACCAAACTGCCATTAGAAATGTTTCTACTGTTGCTTAAATACCAAAATTACCAATTTATAATATGAAATAATAGGAGAGTCAAGTGTGTAGGAAGAACAACAAATATCACACTTCAACTTTTAATATTAGGACCTGGCTTCTAAGCCTCTACCCACGTACTGGATTTCTAATAAAATCTTCTACAAAGCTTGTAAGAGTAGAGCCAGATTTTTCATTTACATGCTGTAAAAAGCAAATATCCGTACATTTACTTAATTATATAATGATACTGCAACATATTAATTTCTAATTAGGATGACTTAAAAGTTCCGGTGCTGTGAAAAACTTTTGGTCAGCACAAGCTTAACTGTTGTAATGAAGAAAATTAAAGGTCACCTCTATCCAAAACAATTGTTTTAAGGCTTGTTCACTCATATGCACTACTGATGCACACTGCCATGTTCAGCATTAACACGTGGGATATCATGCTCTTTACAGCAATATGCGAACAATGCTTTTTTGTGGTAGCACCAGTGAGGTGAATCACTTAGTGGTTATAAGCATTAAAGAATTGATGGCACAGTTTACCTGTCATCAGCTCTTCCCAGTGAGGGTGTGAACGGACCGTGAAAAAGAAGTTATGTCAGTGCACCATTTTGGAAACAATTCCAAGCATGCCACTGGTTATAAACGATCTTAAGCATAAGTAATAGTGGAAGATATTTGGGAAAATACTAGTCTAACTCGCTAAATATAAACTGTAAATACAACTGCAACAGGTACTGCTGTTCCCGCGTATGGCCATGAGTAATTATGTGCCCTGGTGCCAGTAGTGTCTTTTTTTTAGAATGCTAACACAGACCTCAAAGTGGGTTCAATCACATCCTATTTTTCTGACCCAAGAAGTGATGGGCATAAATTATAATTTTCGACCTTTGAGGATGTGCAGTAAACCTTTACAACATTAATTACATTTTATAACTCCAGACGTAGTGTAATTAAACAACTGTTAACCTCAGATTGGGTTAAATCATAAGTTTTCATCCTCAGAGGGGGATCCAATCACACTTACAACCTCAGACCAATGCGTAGAAATACATTCAGGTTAAAATATTGATATGAATGGTCAGGTAGATGAGAAGTGATAGAATAAAACAACAGACCTATAAACTAAGAACAGTAAAACTAAGAGCAGTCAATACAAAAAATGGAGAACAGATGATTAAGGTAAATATAGACTGTTTAAAAAAAAAAACACACACACACATGTGATATAGCTGTGTAACTGTAGTTTGTTAACAAACATTGAGTAGGTTAGATATGTGCTGACTTTTCCATTCCCTTGGAGAAACAGGACATGACCCCATAGCATTACAAATTACATCTCTTGATTTATCTCTCTCGGGAAGGTGTAGAATCAGTATAGTCTGAGCATTAACGTCATAGAAGTGGACATTTTAAAGATGGGAAATTAGTGCTTTGTTAGTTTACACATCTAAAAAATATTTCATAAGCTGAGCACAAAAGCCTTGAGAGTTTTTTTTCTAATACACAGTGAAATGATAAGCACAACAGAAGCAAAATATCAGAATTCACTGCAATTTACAAAGCAAGGGTCACTTAACACTGCATTCAAATGATGTCAATATCTCTGCGTAGTTTAGTCACATTCCAACAATCTTTAAAACATTACAGACTAAGGAGCTATTACCTTTACATTACAATTAGATACCATCCTCTGACAGCGTGGGGACTTGCTGGTGATCAGCTTTCATTAGTCCAATATAGCTGAGATCTGATGAGTCATTGCTTCTTTGTCCTTGAAATCAGATCTAATTATATCTGTCCTAAACTGAAAGCTGATTGGCTGTCAGGGATTACTGCACATCTTCACAGCCTTATTAAATTGACTTTTAAAGTTTAATTTAAAAACTAATGGTACCCATACACATGGAGTTTCTAGTTTATTAAAGGCTGACCAGACATTCACATTATGAGCATTAGCTGCACATGAACAACATAGTTTTAATGAAGATCTGTTCTGATGCCTTTGTTACTCTTGTGTATGAGTATTTCAGCAAACATTGTTGATAAAACTTTTTTATCTAATCCACTCATTCATTCATCCTAATATCGTGGTCTTTGACCCATGTTGATAAAATGATCATTCAGGCATTTTTACAGGTACCTTATAAGCGTGCATTTTTGTACAATCTTACCTGGTATACAAAGACATTTGTAACTTGACCCAATGCTGCGGCAGATTCCATGAGCACAGGGGCTTAGGGCACAAAAGTCTACTAGTTGAGCACAGGTAGGACCTGTGTATCCTGGGCTACAGCGACAGGAGAAAGACAGGCCGGTGGAGAAACAGCTTCCATTATTGAGGCAGGGGGAGGTAGAACATGGGTCTACTTTCTCCTCACAGAATGAACCCATAAAGCCTAATAACAATACAAAATACATCAGAGAGTCAATGACGTCAAAATACATAAACACAATAAAGCTGTGTTCTATTCATGTGATTTACTAAATACCCAAAATATAAGTATCTAAAGTCCAATTGTACCTTCGAAAATTGATAATAGTCAAGTTGGAATGCAGCAGTCTCCCTCTTGTTAACATCCTATGCAAGGTCACCACACAGAAAGCCCTGTAAGGATTCCTATTCTACATTAATGATTTTATGGGCCGGATGAGCAATACAAAACTTAAAATGTACATTTTGAGCCATCCTGACTTGACTGCTGTTGGGAAGGTGCAAATGGGCTTTAGTTAGGTTTGTGTCTGGCTATCCTGTTAGGTCTAAGATTTAAATTTGTGGTGCATACCCTGTTTCCCCGATTATAAGGCACTCTCTTATATTTTTTGAAATGCCAAAATATGCCCTGGGTCTTATTTTCAGGGGATGTCTTATTTTTCCA
>NC_092861.1:30746862-30762600 GCF_032062135.1 Pyxicephalus adspersus | reverse complement strand
GCTGCAGCCAGCATCAAAGACACACACGCTGCAGCCAGCATAAAGGGCACACACGCAGGATCAGATACCCGGAGCTGTCTTATAAACGGGTGAGTGTCTTATTTTAATTATTTTTTTAAAAATCGGGGGTGGCTTACTTAATGGGGATGTCCTAAAATCGGGGAAACACGGTAGCAGAGGACATCACTGGATGTAATATTCAGTGGTATGGCACCATAATAACAAGTATCATTTTACTTCTGCTTTTGGATTTTGGCTGAAAAATATTATTACATTAGGCTCTGCAGCAGGAAATGAAGCTTGACTTATCAATGTTCTAGGTAACACACTAGCTCTTAATTGCAATACTGTTGTCAGTGGTGAACCTTCTACCATTTCCCTATAATAAAATTATAATTTTATATCCTATGTACTTGGGCTTTTACCTATAGCTCTGGTTTTCAGCTTTGATAAACATCAGACGAAAAGCTATATGAGCACAGCAGCTCTTGTTCTGAACAGAGATCTAAGGTCTCTGAAGCTTTTTTGCTGACAGTTGTATCCAGTCTTTTACATACCATGCTGCAGCAAAAGTGTAAGCAGGAACTTCAGGGCACACTGCTTCACATCAAAACCTCAATTTTCCTACTAGGCATATAAAAGCTACAGAATATTGTAAAATCCTGAAAAATATCATCTCAAACTATGTATTATCAGATGCCCAATACACAAAGCACTGCCTGGAAATATTTTTCTCAATCTGCTTTCTCCACCCACAAAGCCTCATTATCATCATTTTATTTTTCCATTTGGAAGGAAGTACTGAAGCTCCTGTCCAAGATCACAGGAGGAACATCTCCAATTTCTAGCCAATTCCTCCCATTCCAGGATAAAACCTACTGCATAACACAGACTGCTGTTATGTAAGTGTACCTTAGAACTTCTACAAACTGCAAACTGACATAAGGTACTCCTGCAGAATATAGTGATATTAAAGGAGAATCTCAGCTCCTATTCATTCTGCACATGTCCAAAATCACAGGAGGAACGTCTCTAATTCCTAGCCAATTCCAGGATAAAATCTACTGCATACCACAGACAGTTGTTATATAAATGTAATTTAGAACTGCAAACTGCAAGACAACATAAAATTTTCCTGCAGATTATGAGAATAATAAAACAACTCCATTTTGCACATGTGTGCCAATGCCCTTTTTAATGCAATGGGTAGAAATACTTTTAATGACCTCCATCAGCCATTCACAATATAGGTTTATCTATTGAAATAAATATGCCTTTGCAGAAGAATGGCAAGATTGTGTTATCTGTGTGGAAGGTAAGTATAAGCCTAACCTGTCTGCACAGGAGGGTGGGGATTAACAACTGCCAATGTCACCGAAGGCTAAACATTTTTCTTATTTTGAAGAGAGATTTTCCTACACTTCCTGCCCCATAGATACAACAGAACATGAAAAGAAATCTCACTACATGAGAATATTTCCTAAGATTTGGATTTGCCCTAACTTTCTGTGCCAGTGACAACGGACACTAAGACAAATAAAATATAAATTATCCCAAGCAGAAATACTTAAAGCATTAAACAATTAAGTAAAAACATAACGTAAGTAGATATACTTAGGTTCATTAGGGGTTTATAAATGTTTCAGGACTCTGTGTTACATCCTTAACTTGTACCTTTGAAGAAAAAGGTTAATAACGTATCCCTGGAATGCAGAGTAATGGACTATAGTGCATGGACCACTCACCGCCTACCTAGCTGCTATTTTAAAAAAGCTATATGCTAAATGCAGTTCAAAAGACAAAACGTACAGGCCTGCACAATTACTCTTTGTTCGTATGTCTTTATAGAGTAATATTACCATGCAGCTAAACACAGAAAATATGCCTGTCCTACCTTCAGGACACTGGCAGCTGAAGCCACTGAGACTGGTCACACATGTTGCTCCATTTCTGCATGGCTGAGGAGAGCAGTGGTCCACTATTGACTCACAGAATTCACCAGTGTAGCCTAAACAGAAAGCATAGACATACTGAATATCAAAACATCCTATAACTTTGTATATTTGCAATAAGAGTTGCTAGTAATGGCTGCTTTTAAAGTTCACACAGCACACATACCAGGCAAGCAAGAACAGGTTGCATTTTTCCGATCATGCCTCTGCGGGAGGTCACTGCATGTGGCATTATTCATACAGGGGTGACTGTGGCAGGCATCAAACTCCTCACAGTAGGTGCCAATGTAAGCTTCTTCACAATGGCAGGAATATATCTCCTTTAAACAGAGATGGGGAGAAATAAATAAAACATAAATGTATAAAACTAGGGGGATAGGATAAAGATAAAAGAGCCCTCTAACACAGCAGCTTAAAGTTACTTTTACAACTTTCACAAACTATTGGTTTCCTTTAGGAAATAAAAATTAGATTGTTGCCAAACTATGAACATTCATACATTTACCTAAAACCCAGTAATGTTTTGTATTTGAGTGATTTTCTTTGTTTTTTTTTAACTTCAGGGTGTTCTGCCAACTTGTATTTACAAAAAACTAAAACTCCCTCTTTCTGACATTCTTCGAGGCTGTTGGTCCTGCAGACGTAATCTTTGGGAGACCTCCTAGGCTCTCCCTGAATACAGGCTACATCCAGCCTGTCCACATGAGCCACCTGGCCTCAGGCTGCATCTCCCCACCGTCTCAAAGACAGGTGCAAATTTAATATCAGCCAGGGGCTCCAGAGTCATCCTCAATTTCAGGCCTGGAAAAAGGGAGGAGTGGCTGGCTCACCCATTCCTTCCAGGACTCTCCAGGCCTGGTAGTAATGAGACGCAAATCTGCAGCAACACAACTGCTCATGGCCCTATCCAGGTCCTTTCTACTACACTGTGATCTGTAATAATGATATCTAACTGACCTCTCTGTTGTCAAAATTCACTAAACAGCCCTGAGAAGACATGACGATAGGCACATCAATTCATCAATTCAGGGTTCTCTCAGCTCAGTTTCTATTTTCAGGGCAAAAAACTGAAAAGCTGGCAGTGTGTTGTGGTGTGTTGCATTAGTACTTTGAAATGCTTTTGAAAATGAAGGGCACAGCAATGTGTGTATAGTGCTTTGCAGTAACAAATGAACTGGAACTGATAGGTGTGAATGGGCCCTAAGAGAATAACAGGCTAAAAGTTTGCCAAGTCACTATAGGGTGGAGGAGATAGCTAGGTTGAGCTACTTTTGGAGAGGTATCAGTTCTTCAGCTTTGATTTTGATGATAATTTGCCATGCGTACCACCACATATTTTCAAACTCTCTGCACCTCCTCCAATATTTCACAATGCAATAAGTGTTCCTGAGGGGTCAAAAAAAAGTTTAAGGGCTGCGGAAGTCATGGGGGTTCCAAGAATATAATTTTTCATTAGACATAGCTTGCTGATAACACCTAGGAATAAGGGCACCAAATTTTTAAAAAAGAGATGCAGGCATTTACAGCCACAAAGTGATGCCTCTTAGGCAGCTATAAGTTTCTACACTTCAGTCAAAGGTTTCTAATCTCGGCCGGGGCACGGTCTGCATGGAGTTTGCAGGTTCTCCCTGTGTTTGTGTGGGTTTCCTATGGGCACCCCAGTTTCCTTCCACAATCTAAAAACATGCAGTTGGGTTGATTGGCTTCCCTCCCAACATTGGCCTTGGATTGTATTAAAGATATATAGCTATGGTGGCGATAATAAATTGTGAGCCCCCTTTGGGGACAGCTGGTGGCGTGGCTGTGGACTTTGTGCAGCACTGCGTAGTATGTTGGTGCTATATAGATACTGTATAATAATACACTGCAAGAAATGCAGCTGTGCTTTTCAACTAAAGTTTGCATTTCAACTACAGTTTGCATTTCAACTAAAAACAGGATACAACTCTGTTCAGATTTTTGGGAAAAATAATAATCCAAAAACAAGTAGGGAGGGGGGAGAAAAGCCTTGAATACAAATACAGTTGCCATGGTTTTGATACTTTTTTCAGCCTATACATTAGGGTTTATTTATAAAGCAGCGAATCTGACATTCACTGAAAAATTCCCTAGCGGAGACAATTATGGGCCATGTGTTTCAATGGCAGTAATCAATTCTCCACCAGGGAATGTTTCAGTGAATGTCAAATTCACTGCTTTAAAAATAGACACCATTGAAACGAACATTGTAGCTAATGATGCCAATTAGGAGAGGGTTTGAAATAAAACATCCCATTCCTTTTTAACTTTTTCATTTCCTGTCCTATGCAGACAGGCAGAATCTGACACCAAGTTTGTTTATTCCATTTTGTGAATCCCACCTATACAATGATTACCAACTACTGCTATATTTTTGTATTATCAGTATACACTTCTTCATGCCACACAAGCTAAATAACTTTATTTGACAAGTATATTTCATAGTCTTTTGTATCAGCACATAGAAGCACTACAAGCAAGATTTAATTTTCTAAGACTCTTTCCAATATCTGTAACAAAGAGCTTGAATACCCTGGGGAGATAAATAAACCTTTTTCATGATAACGAGAATAGCTTGTTAAAAAACATTGCTTTAATCTGATTAGTTACTGCTAGAATTTTGTGTGTTTGACTGTGTGTGAGTTGCATTTACAATATGCACATCTTTAAATCTTTCTGTAGGGACAGTTGTCAGCAATGTCATTTAAGGATTTATAACACAAGGGTTGTACAAAGGGTTAATGCTTCCATTTATTGATATGAAAGATTTACACATCTTTAGAGCTGGGAATGAAATAGCACTGGCAGATGTAAAATAGTATCTATAAAAGGCTACCCAATAGGTAAAATGGGACAGGATATTTTGAATTCAAACCGCCAAAGATACGTACATAGAATACATAAAGCATGTGGCTATTAGGAAGAATGTTTGATTTATATCCTCTAGTCTGTACTTACTTAGTAAATCCCTATCCAGGAAAATTAAGATGATGTCTCTTCTATTCTTTGTATCTTAAAGCACGCCTATTAATAGATTTAACAATGACACGCTGGAAGGTTCAGCAACTATCATGATTTACAGTTTCATACCTGACCCCTCAAGCAATGAAACTGAGGTGGGGTGCAGGCATATCACTAAACCAGAGCTTTAAAGAAATCAATGCTAAGTAAGAGATGTAGGTTGCCATTACTGATCTTCAATATTCATCTAAAAATGCTGCTTTAGTGGCTATCCTTCTGTTTCACAAACATACTTAATTTCATAGTCAATGCACTGAAACAAAAGTGGAAAGGTAAAACTACTGTTTTTCATACTTATTTCACCGTAGTGAATTAAAATGACTAAAGCCATAAAATCAGCATTGCTACCAAGCAATAGGCATTTAGGAAAGAAGGGGTCACCTCCATTTAGGTTTCCTTTAATGGGAAATTAAAGTCAATACTTAGAATTATTAAAATATTATGGACCTGGAGGATTTACCAGCTGTAGCATTTATTATCAAGGGGTGCAAATAACACCTCTTTAAGCTAGCAATTTCTATGACACTATTTAAATATAGGCAATAGAAAGACAAGGTTGATTGATAAGATTTAAAGCATTTACTTGATTTAAATGCAAGCAGTGTGAGTATTTAAATTTAGATTGGATTCAGCTATTAGAAGTTCCCATGCAACAAAACATGAAGTCAGTTCATGTGCTAACAAGGGGCATGCTGATAGTTGAAGTCAACAGTGGACAGAGAGATAAGCTGACTATGTTGCTGCATCTCCATTCACTGTCTAGTCATAGGCTAGGAGTGGGTCCATGATGCTTTCAGATTTAAGGAAATGATCTGAATGATGCCAGACACTATTTACCCTGAAAGACGGAGCATATAAAGTGGCAGAAAAAATACTGCAAGAGATAGCTCTAGATTAAGGATGAATAATGCAGCAAAAATTGCTATTATACTGTTTTTTTTCTTTTAATGCAAGATTATTTTATCAGGGTTCTGCTTTAAAATTTACAGATACCAGATTTCAGTGTTTTAAGTGACTTAAGTATCATATCACATTAATATAAAAGTGCTTCTCTTTACCAAGTGTCCTAATTATAAGATAGGCTGTGTACATGTCACATGATTCTAGACCCATATGAACAGTCATGCTTTTCCCTGGATGAGAATCTGACATGTGTACAGTAGTTGCCCGACCTTGTTGATGGATCCATCAGAACAAATCCATACACGACCAATGGGGAACAATTGCTATACGAGTAAAGGGAGGAGAGCACAACAGGGTGTTCCTCACTCGTTCTCCCGCTCCCCTCCCCATAGGACCAAACAGCTATGTGAGTACAAAGCTTGTTCGTTTATCTGTGACTCCTTGTCACTGGAAATGATAATGAAAAATTGTTTCCAAGGACAAAAATTGCACTTTGTCTTAGGCAAACTTTTCATTTGAATGTCTTTTAAATATTTGCTTTAAAAAATAGAAAATATTCCCAGGTTTTCATGTGGAGGATTTCAGGCTCTAACAGTTTTTAACACAGTATAGCATTTTCAGGTTTTTGTCTTCAATTCCATTCCCCTGTCTCTTTTAACAGTAGTTTGCCTTATTCTCTCTAAATATGTGACGAACTTTGAAGTTTACTAGCAATTGACTTCAAAGGAGCTTACTAGAAAAGAAAACAGTGAGTTAGCCCATCACTACACAGGGGAGAGAAAAAAATGTTACTGTACAATCCAGAATCAAAATTTAATCAACATGGAAAGAATTTATTGAAAGAAGTGTTTAGTAAAAAAAAAAGAAGAATCATATACCTACTTCAGCAGAGCAAGGGTGCAGATAAACCCCCCCCCACACACACACACACCATTCTCTATCTTTATCTCTCCCTCTCTCGTCTCTATTTTTTGTTGTTCTCTCTCTTTCTAGCCCTCCATCTCCTCCCTCCCTTTTCTCTCTTACTCACTCTTCCTCTTTCTACCCTTCCTTGGTCTTGGAGCCTACTTGGTCTTGCAGAGATAACTTATAAGGCACAATGATTCTTGGCCTATAGTCTGCAGCCATTATGACAACCTAAAGACAGTGGCAATAAAACTTGAGTTTTGGAGCTAAGTGATTTGACATGCCAATCCAGAACAAGAGTATTAAGGCATCCTCTCCCTCCTTTTGCGGATTTTTACATACTTCAAAAGTGCATTTGTGATGTTAGGTACTGATATTGAAAGGTCTAGGTTTCTATTCATCCTGTGGATGTTCAATGGGTTTATGGTCAGAGCCTTCCCCAAACTATTGGCATAAATTCAACACAGTGGGCCTGATTTATGAAAGCTGTCCAAGACTGTTGAAGATAGGTTAACATGGGAGATCTAGCAAACCTGGAATGGATGTGGTCCAGGACTGAAAACATTTTGCAAATGTTAGTAAATGCTTTTTAAGAATCCATTCTAGGTGTGTTGATTCACCTAGGTTCTCCCATGGTGGTCTATCTTTTCCAGTTTTCATAAATTAGGCCTAGTGTCTCAAAAGCACACAGCAGTTGTCTAAAATGTGTTTGCACACTATAACGGTTTCCTTTTCTGGAACATCTAAACTTAATATTGTGATGAAATATCCACATACTTTTGCCCTTATACATTCAAACCATACATATAGATAAAAGTAACATCATTGGATTTTAACACTTGAAAAAAGATCAATTTAATTATGTTAATAACAAAAATATCAATCCTAAGGCCCCATTTAGACTTTTGGTAAATCGCAACATTGTGCTTCATGCTGAACTGTGCTCCCTATTACTCCCACTCAATTATATAGGAGTGGTTGGGAGCGATTTTGTATAGGTGTCTTAACATGGTTTCAATTAATGCTTTTCCGTCAAGGTTACTGGAAGGGACACATTGCTTCTAGCCGCATAATTGCTATTCCTCCTCCTGTACACATACCTACGCATGCAATCTTGACATACGTTGGTGCACAAAATTAATAGTAACATTATTCCAGCCTGGCCAATTAAAATGGCTGGAGATCCTGAATCCAAAAAATGAAGAGGTTAAGATGTTAGTGATGGTGAATGAGCGAAGAGAGTTGAGTTTAGTTTCACTTTAATACCTTTCTACCAAGGAAATCAGGAGATATTCTTGTATACAGAGTAAAGACAGTCTAAAGTATGGAATGAAGTCAGATAATGAAGATAAATGTGACGCCTAACATTACTGAGAAAGACATACTATTCTTAACATGGGAAGTGAGCTCTCTTGAGGCTAGCTTTAAAGTATAATGGATGCATTTTTGCTGACATTGCAATCAGTGGAATTTTAGCAAAGGTTTTCATGACGTTGAAGTAACATATTTCAGCGGCGCAACCTCTAAGAAATTGTAACAAACTGTTATTACAGCCTTCGTGTAGAGAAGAGATCCTAGTCATATTTCTTTTTTATAACGATAGGCAGAAAGGATGGAGCATTATTAGAAATACATCTCTTTACCACAGCATAATAAAACATTGAGAAGCTTGGCTGCATTTCCATATTATTTGGGATATGTTTATGTAGGCTCCAGCAGAAGGTATAATTCTGCCTTGGCAAACAACATCAGAAATAACAAGATTACTGATAGCACATAGTGAAATGCAGGCATCAGGCTTGCCAAGATTAATCCCTACTATCACTATCATGCTAAATCTGTTTCTCTTCTAAACAGCTTTGAAGATTATCCCAAAGTAGCTTTTTATCACAACACTAAAATATGAATTAACTGTGTATTTAGAATAAGGTACAGGGAATAGTAGGCTGAATCAGAACGTTTTTTTAAGTTTGGGCTCCTGTCACTTTAAAATTCAGCATATGGAAAGTTTAAATCTGAACCCCAGACAACTATACAATTATCCACTGCTGCTTTCTTATTGTCCAGGGCAGGGGGGTGATGAAGCTGTATTTCTAAAAGTATTCTAGAAAACTGGGGTCACCAAGCTGGCAGTGATTAACAAAATATTTAAGGTAGGTAAATGAGTGTGTATTATAGGCCTGATTTATTAAAGCTCTCCAAGGCTGGAGAGGATAGACTTTCATCAGTGAAGCTGGGTGATCCAGCAAACCTGGAATGAATCTGGTACAGGATTCAAAACATTTACTAGCAAATGACTTTGAAGAAATCCATTCCAAGTTTGCTGGATTACCCAGCTTCTCTGATGAAAGTGTATCCTCTCCAGCCTTGGAGAGCTTTAATGAATTAGTTTCACTTTTAGTTTATCATTAATCACAGTAAAATTGGGAAAAAAAGTGTATCATGTTCAAATGGACAATTTCACCATGCCTAGTTTCATATTATACATTATTCATGATTCACACAGCACAATCTCTTCATTCTGTCTGCCATTACACTTTAAATGTTTTATTTTGTTTGGATATTTTACTGTGCATTATTTAATGGTAATGGAATGAATAAAACAAATAGATTCTGTGCTTGTCTACAGTGCCTATTACTTTTATAATTTTTCAATGTTATCCTCCAGTTCAGGCTAGAATATGATTGGTAGCTTTGGAACATTTTAGACAGTCCTTGGTAAATTGTACTACCCTAACTATGCAAAGCCTGATATTTGGAACAAAATCAGTGTAAAAAGTTTGTATTCACAGGCTAATACTTTCTGCCTGTTTTTACCAACAGCCTTAGATCCTTCCTAGATGATTTAAAGATTATAATTTGGTGGATTGATCAAGCATTTTACCTCTTTCTTATCTGCACTGACCTCTTTCTTCACTGCATTTATTTGTTTCAAGCAAAACTTGCATATTTTAATTGATTTGTAGGAAAGCAGTTTTGAGGGTAACAAAAGTCTGCTGACACACCAATTTTCAGGCTTTCTTTCCCTTTATTTTCACCTAGCAATCCTGCAGGTAATACACTTCCCATTCTAGCATGACAACACTTACCATGTTGTAACTCATTGTAACCCTTATACCAGAACTACAGGTGGGAGGTTGGCGCACAGAGAGAACTGGCAACAATATGATATCTGTGCAGCACAGGCAGAGAGAACAGCTAGTTATCAGTGGTATCAGCATTTATTATCAGATATTTTCTGCATTTATTAAACCGATATAACAATATACTTCCTAAGACCTTTTTAACAGACCATACAAAAGAAGTTCATTGTTAAGGATTACATTCGCTTTAATGGTTAATAGAGCGCAATTAATAGTATTTTTTAAAAACATAAACTTTTTACTAACACCTTACTGTAATTCTTACCTCAGTTTTTTGGGTAACACATTCCCCCTTGCCATAACACTGTGGGGCCTCTGTGCTGCTGCCTTCAGGTGTGCAGTCGGTCACTTTGACTACCACAACAAGACGTAAGGCCACAATGCATTTACTCACAGAATCATTCACAAAACCTAAAATGAAACCAGGATTGTCATCATAATATGGAATACATAGTATATTAATATAATAAAAAAACGAATCATAATAAAAATAACAACACATTTATTACCAATTAATATACATAATATTTTACAATGCCCTTTTAAATGATTTATTGAGCAACACAGAGAACATAAGAGTAATCACTGAGCTACAAATGCTGTCAAAATAACACTGCAGCTGTGCAAAAACTAGAGGTTCTGACATTTTTATATCAGGCTTTCTATATGTAAGAGAGTTAGCATTGAGCTCCATGTGCATGTTTAAGCTATGGAAGACAAATGAGAGTTGAATAGACTTTTATGTCTTTGGCACTGTCTGAAAACTGAAAAACAAAGTAGATAGCCTAAGCTCCCTGTATGAATAAAAGGGTCAATTTTCATTTAGGTTTACCTTTTAGAAATCAAAGTTAATGATTAAAAAAGGAGAAAAAATTAAAGTTGAAGATGGTATTACAATACATGTCAGATTTGCAAACCAGTGCAGATAAAAGCTTAACTTCCCATGCCATATGGAAAAGATCATACAATTTTTGTTACTTAGTAACCCTGAAAATAATAAAAAAAAGACCTTTCCTGCAAAAGAAGACTATTATTACTTACCGTTTCCCCACCTGTGTTTCAGATCTGCACTTTTTTAAAGAGCTATACCAGATGAATAATGTGCAGCATTTCTTGTTCTCAAAAATGGGACATAGTTCTATTTACTGTGTCCAGGGGCCAGCAGACGTATGTAGAATGCAGAAGATTTTAAATATAGCTTGGGCTTTTGTGAGCAAATGAAGATCTGTGGCATAGGTGGCAGGGCAGGCAAGTACAGGTAGTATTTTTTTCTCTATTTCATTTAGCAGGCAACAGAGTAGCTAACAAACAGCACAACAACACAATCAAAATAGATTTTTGGAGGTTCTCACAGAGAAGTTTACATACAAAATCATGAAAAAGCTTCTGCCTCAATCAGTTCATGTTCAAGCAAATAGGTTAGAGCTCCAGCATTCCCTTGGAGATTATATTCTTTACAGACCACTACAAGACAATGGTGGCACCTCTGGTATTTAATAACACTCTTTTTCATGAGTCAACTAAAAGAATAAAACCTGGGTTCACAGCCTATTAATATTTAAAATAAAAAACTAATTTCCAACTAAAAAACCTTGCTGTATGTTCTAGTTGCAAAAGGCCACCTAAATGGTCCACTGTGCTAAAATATTCTGTGGCAAGAAGAGGCTAAAGTGTAATTTGGTTATACATATCAACAAACATACCAGTAAATGGTTTCTTTGATTCTATTAGGTGATTAAATATGTGTGATATTGGGGGGAGTGCCAGAGAACCCCTTAAATGTACAGGAGTAGAGGCTAGAGTCCCTCTTCGGGGCTTGTGTCAAATATTATGGACACAGGAACATAAATTTTAGTCAGGTTTTCCTCTGTGTCATCAGATAACCCACATCCTTCTAGATCCACTACTTTACAACACAGTTGTAATTACAAGTACAGTTTACAACAAAGTTGGGATTTTGTGGGGCCAGGTGTCATAGAACTCATAGATAAGGGTAGTGAAGTGGTCTCTGACCTCTTAGCTGTATCCAGAACCACATTTATTATTATTTGTCATATTTCCACCACACAGTTCTTTACAAAGTAGTCCTGGCCGATTCACAGCGGGATCATTATTGTGAGCATTTTGAGACCAAGAATTAATCTGCTGGTTGGCAGTTCATAAAACCAGAACCTGTGGAATAATAATTCTTGCTATATTAGGACCATTCTAGGTGTGTTCACAGAGCATCATAATCTATGTGAACACCCACTCTCAGACCTCCTACACCTTGCTGTAATGGGCATAGAAAAAGACATGTAAGCCAATCGAAAGGAGCTCTCACACATAACATCTTCTTGCTAAGGACAACGGCATTGCCTGGATGAGAGCTGCAGAGAGCCAAGTGACTCTGAATAAAAACTGAATTTTGTACCAACAACCTGGACTAAGGCAAACCAACTTTTACTTGAGTATTATTTCACTGGTATTGCCTTTATTTTTATTTTGTTGCTATTGTTCATTGAACTGTGTTTTTGTTGTCTTTTACTTAATAAATACTATAAAAATTGTAAGCTAAATCTCTGAATGCTCTAAGTAGAAATAGTGTAACCTTCCCCCCTGAATGCTAACTTGAAAGTGAACTCTGAGTCATCCCTGTCTGGAGTGACAGCGGGTGGGATAGACAGTACTAAAAGACAATCATGACTGCAGGTGTCAAGGTTAACAGTCCGTTAAGAAAACCAGAAAACCAGCACCAGACTCATTTCAAAATGTAATTATCCTAGAGATCCGTATACATTTTCATCAATGACCTTCATAAAAAAAAAAAAAACAAGGTGAAATGATGTGTAGCTTTCTGATAACTAAACCTTGCTTTTTTCAGCATGACATTTTGACATTGAGACATGTGTGAAGAATATCTAGTAGAAGGGTACACAAACTTACCTCAAAGCTGTTTGTTTATCCTGCAAGGTTTTGTATTTGTAATAAAATGAAGGAGATGTCTCTAAGCAATGGTAAGTGGTAGTCATGTACAAAAATTGCTGGGTTTCATCAATGTGTTTCTAGTAAAGTTTAGTCATCCCCCACTCTTTGTGCATGATGACAAACATTTATCAAAGCATAATCATTTTTCACAGTATCAAGCTGTGATGTAAAAAAAATCTCTAGGGTACATGTATGGGAGACATAAGTAGGAAAAAATACAACATAGAAACAAATATAAATCACTTAAAAATGAGGACATTAGCTATACATACCAATGAAATGATTGCTTCCAAGAGTCAGCATTTCTTCTGGAAAGACAAGACCCCCTGGAGCCTGCAGTAGAGTGACACTTCGGCCATCTATAAGCGAACACTGGTTGAAGCCTACAGCTGTCACTTTCCATAGCAGAATGAGCAAAGCAGTGGCATCCTGGGAGATTCTAAGGATTCAAGAACATAGAAAGGTATCACCCTGCCATATCTCATTGTCAGATGAAATGTTAGTGAGGATCACTTCAGGCATACGGCAAACAAGAGACTGACCTATTTTAATGGCAACAAATCTTTTTTGTTCTTTATATTTTCATAGGTCAAACACAAAAAGTATACTTAAATACAAAAACATTCCCAGAGTCTCCCCTGGGGAGGAAAACATAGAAGCAGCTGGTGGAGCAGTAGTTACAATAATAAACCATATCTAAACCCAAACTATATTTATATAATGTGCAGCTTACTAGTCATCATGTGATATATTAGTTGGTAGCTAGTATTTCTCTATTTTCACCTGGCTCTGTGCTTGAGTGGCTCCAATTACTCCTTCACTATTTATCTGGAAGGAGCCATTGTTGCCATCCAGCCTAGACTTTAAACAAGTCTGTCTTTCTACATCTCCATAACAAAGGGGAGTTATTATTAACAGCTTACAATAGGAAGATATCACTCTTTTTCCTTTAGTTCAGTTCAAGAAGTGGCAAAGGAAACAGCATGTATGGCACAATCAACAGGTATTTGTATACTTGCAGTAAACGTTTAGTAGTCTGAAAAAAGAATAGCAATGCAGCCACCATATCTAAAGAAGGGAAGCCTGCAATATATCCCATTTTTGTTCTTGTGTTTAGTTATCCTTTATGATAACACAGCTGCTACCATTTTGAAAGAGGACATCTCACATACCCACATAACCACTTAAGATTCATGCACATTATATATTTTTACCCTGAGTGCCCTAGGTGCCACTGCCTCCTAAATGTGAAGATGGTCATTGAAAACAACAGGAGGTGAGATATCTCTGATCGTGCAGATAAAGAACAGGCATGGTGAAATCTTTATGCCTCCTTCTCTGTCATTCGTCTTTTGTTGTTCGTGGATCTGCAAGGACTGATCCATGAACGACATCAAAACAGCCGCTGTACACATGTCAGATTCTTGTACGATACTAGCCCTGAGGCGAGAATCGGAGGAGAATCATCGGACGTGTGTACGTAGCCTTACACATATCTGCCACAGGAGACCTGATTTTACTGCAACTTTGTAAAACAGCCAGTCCTTGTCCCTTCCCCAGCCTTTGACAAGACAGTAAAGAAGCAGCAGGCAGATGAGTAAATCTATCTGCCACTTTGTACTGTCCAAGTTATCAAAATGATTCTTGTTCGCAAAAGTGCGTAGCAGCACAACTGATTGGGCTCTTTGCATTGCTTCTACTTCTCTTAGCCTGTGCTCTGCTGTACAGGCTACTGCAAAATGTAGATCCCAAGTCAGATTTAGATACTTGCATTACAATACTTGCATTTTCAAAATGAATAATATGCTGCATTAATAAAGATGAAGATCTGCATTAATTAGTGTCTTATATCTTCCTGGAGTTCAGCTTTAACACATGATTATTGCGTATGAAAACTTACTTCACTGTCGTATTCTCTGGAACTTCAAATGTCACGAGCCGCCCACCTGAGGAGGTGTTAGAGCTGGCATTTCCACATGCAATGTCTGGAATCACCTGCAATGATAGTAAAATGAAACCATTGTAAAGATCATTTTACTGCCTTTACTCCAATCCTATCAAAATATCATATAACATAACAAAAGCTAGCAAAATACTTTCTAGCATCAAAAGAGGAATGGACTGCAGAAATAGAGAAATTATCCTGCCACTGTACAAAGCATTGGTCAGACCACATCTGGAATATGCAGGCCAGTTTTGGGGGATATGATCACCCTGTATAAATAAATTAATGGTTCATATAAAGAACCCCCTTCCCAATTATTCAATTTGAGATCTTTACAAAGAACAAAAAAGAACTCTTTGCGTCTGGAGGATATTAAGGCTTTAAAGTAAAAATAACAGTGACCATTGTCCCATGGAACATCTGATTGCCTCATGGAATCAGGAGGAATTTTTTTCCCTGTTGAAGCAAATTGTACCGGGTTTTTTTTTTTGCCTTCCTCTGGACCATGTCCATAGGGTTTTATATCTGGGATATGTTTATTTCCCTAGTGGTTGAACTTGATGGACTTATGTCTTTTTTCAACCTGACCTACTATTATTATTATTATTATTATTATTAATAACCACCTGGGCGTTAAACCCGACATAGTTCGGGGTAAAAACACTTGCAAAAAGTGTTAAACCCAAACTTTTCCCAGGTGATTAAAAATATAAACAAACGTTGTATTGCAATCCGATTGTCATACATTGTATGACAATTGGATTACAACTGTAAGAAAATACTTACCCGGTCCCCACAGCTCCTCCGAACACGTCCTCTCTCTTACTTCTTCTCCCGGCGAGTGCAGTGACGATCACCGGGGTTTCCCGGTGACGTCGCTGCA